>NC_133618.1:475094009-475394009 GCF_048593235.1 Sminthopsis crassicaudata
TTTGGAGGGTAGAACCAGAATCTTCTGGTTATTCAGTATGAATTAGACTATTTGTCTTAGGAGAGAACTCAATGGATTGCTGAACTAAAGTGAACCAAGGACATATATGTATATGATGCTTTTTCGGGAGAGAGAGGAAAACATTGCATTTTTCTCTGTTAGAGAAAGAAATGATTACTCTGACCCTCCTTGAAAAAGGTGCCTGACTGTGTCTCTGCAGTGTAACAGTTCCTTGGTAACCAGACAGTCAGAATTAGTTTTGGAAAAGAGGAAGGATTTACTTTCCTCTAAGATTTTTTTGGAAGCTTGACAAGATGGTTCTAAACAGAGATGGTGAGATAGAGATTATGGTGGATCAAGGTGGTCATGCTGGATGATAGCATTGGTCATTTCAGTAAAGTAAGAAGGGGGTTCATATGCTAAAAGTGGACTTATGGAAAATTTGGAACAGCCAATGTAGGGAGTACTTTAGATGAGAGAGAAATAAAAGGATCACCAAGGGGCTCTGAGGTCCAGGCTCAAGTGCATTCTTTTCTCCTTCAGAGTTGAAGTAACTTTATGTTCCAAGAATAAGAAGCCATTCACCTGAACCGTGCCCTAGTTTTGTATGATGTATACTTAATCTCCAGTCACCTTACACAGATAGATTTCTTAGTCTTGTGTTATCCATAGAACAAATTACGAAATATATGTGGACAAGACAGCCAATATGATAGCCCTATATTTGTGTTATTATAAATCAATGGGCTTATTTGGAGGTGTCATCTTTTACTCCCCACTTCTGTATTTTTCAGGTTCAATGGATTCAGATCAGCTTTGCAGGTGTTTATTTAATTAAACAGAAAAACAAAGAAGTCACATAGAACTTTTAAATGTTGATTAAAAGAGATTGCTTTTATAGAATCAAAATTAGAAGAGATTTACTAAATTAATTTCAAATTGATCTCTAACAGGAAAACAAATGGGGATTTTGTAAATAAAAATCCCTTTTGAATTTTTTTCACATTGTTAGTCCACTGTGGCTCGAACATCTACTGAGATCTGGTGAATCTCCAATAAGTGACCAAATTATAGGACTCCTGGAGTGGTAGTGTGTATTTCAGAACTTTAGTTCTTCTGCCTGCTCTTAGGGGCAATAATAAGATCCAACTTTATTAATAAGGGATCCATAAAACTTTAGACTTAAAAATAGTTATTGAGCAACAGGGCAAACTACAAAAATATTCTTAAGTAAATTTTCTGCTGCTTAAGAGCTCTATAATGATTCTATACTCCTTAGAATTAAACTCTTTGGAGGGGAAGTATTTAGCTCATTGGGGCAGTTAGATAGTGCAGCGGATAGAATGCTGGCCCTGGAGTCAGGAAGACTTATCTTCTTGCGTTTAAATCCAGACTCAGACATATATGACTCTGGGAAAATCACTCAATCCTGTTTGCCTCAGTTTCCTTATCTATAAAATGAGCTAGAAAAGGAAATGGTGAACCACTCCATTATCTTTGCCAAGCAAATCTCAAATGGGGTCACAAAGAGTTAGACAAGATTGAAATACGAATGAACAAGAATAAGAAAATTTAGCTTATTAGATTGCCACATTATTTTTCTTAAGCATTTTATAGTATTCTCTTGCCTAGCATTCAAGGTTTTCCATGTTTCTGTAACCAACAAACACCATAACTAGGATGGGGAGGTTGGGGCTTTGATCCAGGTGGTTGGCAAAGCTTGCGAACTTTTAGCAATGCCCGGATAATTGAGCAGAATGATTGTAATAAGAAACCCCCAAATGGCACACTTCAAGATGGTCTGACCCACAGTGAGCTCCTCCTTGACTGGGCTTTACCTATCTAACTTCCTCATCAGTCTTTACCATAGCCTCTCTCCACTCAACCAACTGAACTGAAGATAAGTTTTTTGCTGTTTATCTTCAGCATGTTTTGAGTTTCTTGACTTCATAAAATGAAAGTTACAGTTCCACAATCTATCCTTCCAACTGTATGTCACTGACATTACCTCTTTGCTGCTGGCACACTGATTTACTCTCTGCTACAACTGAAAAATTCTCTGTACTTGCTTATGGCCCCAGAGAAGTACTGAACTAGTGTTTGATCAATTTTTGTGGAATGGATAAAATCTTTGGGGAACCCAAACATTTTTTGTTCATTAGAATGATTTAGTCATTTACTAAGTGAGAGAGGTACTCTTAGAATGCTCATGTTCTCTTTTCTAAGATCCTTTTGGGTTTTACACAAAACAATGTGTGAGATAGAACACTGAAAAAGTTACTTCAGAAATTATTACAGGTGGTAAAACTGAGGCCTAGGGAAGTTACATGATTTCTTCCTGACCACATAATTTAATAGAGAGCATATAACTCAAAGTATTCTGATTTTAGGCCCAGCATATTGTTCACTAGGCCATAGTTTTCCCCTTAATTATCTTTTCCAAATTGTGCAGTGCCTAATACATGGTAAGCATTTAATAATTGCTTGTTGATCCAAGATAGTGACTAAGGAGTAACTTATTAATTTGATTTTGCTTATAAAAGTCAAATTTGACTTTTAAAAGCATATGTCAATGTATTTTTCTCTCTATAAACTAAATCCTCTGTGCTCTGTGATGCTCTGATAATTCCTGTGATGTCCCCTCTTAGGGAAAGGCTGTCTCCGTTGGCATAAATTCATTTTTGCTCAATTTAACTCAGATCAGAGTTATCGTTCAGTGGCAATTTTAGAGCTAGATCTCTCATGAAAGCTTCTGTTAAAGCTTCTATAGTATAGTTAATATACTATACTGGGTAAAATCAAAGTTTATTCTGTTATGTAAATGATTATCCTTTGCACCATGGTAAGAACCAGGCACCATTTAATCTTAAAGATAATTGACACAACCAGGTGATTTTTCTCTGCTATACTTCTTCCATTTTTCTTCCTCCAAATTTTTTATTCCATGGTGTGGCCCAGTAGAAAGTCCCTCATAGACTACAAGGTCATAGCCTGTCTCACACCTGAAATGGTATTTATTTGAGCATAATTTATGAAGGAGAATCTCCAAATACTCATATTTAGAAATTATATGCTCATTGCTTTGAGCACTGGAATCCTATAAAATGTTCCTGAGTAAACTCTCTAGCAATGCCAAAGAGATTATTCCAACCATTCTATGGACACTTGAAAAACTCATACTTTCTAGATCATGCATACAGTGGGATGACAGCCTGAGTTAGTACATGAGTATATTTGTTTATAACATCAGCTGTAGATGAACAATGAGTTCATCCTGGAATTAAATAGGAGAAAGAAATTGGGATAGATCCTGTTTGAGAAAATGTACAGTGTGGTCATTGAGCCTAAGTAATTCATTATTATTGAGCCCCCCAAAACAAAAGAAAGCAAAACTCATCTTTGACATCAATATTCTCCAAGTGATGCCATATAGCTTAAAAGAAGGGGTCAATTACATCATGACAGTGAGAGATAATGTATGCCATGGTACATCAAGAATTTTAAATTACCCAGAAGACCTATTGAATATTGGTTGGATCCTATATGAAGAACTTATTGGAGGGAGTGCATAGACTTGTGCAAATGTATGGAGGGATTTAGATATCAAATATTAGAATCACTTATCTTATACCCCATAACCAGTTATTCCTTGATCTCCTCATAAAAAATGTGAGTATCAGGACAAAGATCTCTATTTTTTTTCAAAGAACTTTTTGGGTTAAGATGAAAAGGCTAGAGACTTTGTCTCACACCTGCATACTGAGCACACATGAAGCACCTTTGTTTCTTTTGTTTATTTTCCTTCTGATCTTAGATGGGTGAATATTCTGAGAAGGGAGTATGAAGGAGACAGAATCATCAGAGTTCCCATCAGCAGCCAGAGTCAGTAACAGTGTTCATCTGAATGAAAGGAATTGGTGACAAAGGAAGAACCTACAGATGGAGATGAGAAGACAGTTGTCCAAGGATGGTGGCAATATCAGGAATTGTGACCACTTGTGATGAAGAAAAGTAATGCTTACAGCATTTTAAATGAATTGGTTCTTGGAGTTCAGTAGAGAGCTAAATCTAAGGGAAACTTCAGAAGGACTCCACAATAGAAAGGGAAAAGAACTTCCTTGGCCATTGTAATCTCTGCACATGTGCCTGACTGCTTCTGTATTTTAAGTTTGACCCTTTCTCCCCAGGGACCTCAGGAACCTCATGCATTCAAAGGAAGAGTGTGATTCCATTTGGGAAGGACTTTCTTATACTAACTGTTCTTGCTATATTGCCTCAGTAAAATGTATTTTCTCTTTTCTAAAAACTACTGGAGTTCTGGCTGATTGATAATAGGGAGCATATTGGGTAGGAGTTTATGAATGGCCACATTAAAAATCCCGGCTACTCAAGATTATCATTAGAACCATGAGGGGAATAATAATTTATTACCCCTTTGGGACCCAAACTAGCAGTATGACTGTGAGCTGGAGAGGCAGCACAAAGGTGCATTAAATATATTTCAAGATTAGCATAAAATATCTTATGCCACTAATGTAAATTGAAGAGAGAGACAGACATTTTTTCAGATCAACTTAAGCAAATATTAAGTACCTATATTGCGAAGACACTGTACTAGGTATTATGAATACAAAGACAAAACACCTCTGACCTCAAGGGGCTTACACTCTCCTACAGACATAGAGAAGTAAATATGATCCTGGGCATTTGAGGAGAGAGAAAACAAAACTGGATAACCAGCCATCAGAGACATTGAAGAGCGATAGGAGAGAGAATATTGAAGAGAGCTTAGATGAGATGATCTCTAAAGTCCCCTTTAATTTAGAGTCTAATTTATATAGCATTTTAGTCATCCCAGAGGAGGTAGAAAAGGATAAAAGGAAAAAGTGCAAGCCAATCTACACTATGGCATACAACTGAGATGGGAAGAGGCCTCGAGGGTAAAGTACAGAGATCTGTAGAGAGATGGCAAACAATAGATACTCAGTACCTGATTATCGGGTGCAGAAGCAATATTCTATAAACCAAAACTCTGCATTCCCACCTCTGAACTGATACAATCTAGGGTCTATCTTAGATACTATTCATAGCCCTTTTTTAAGACTTTGACCCCATCCAAAGAATACTTTGAGAAATTTCAGACTGATCGTAGTTCATCTCTAAGTCTTCTGAGATCTGAGTAAAAGGGTCCCCAATCTTTGTATATGCAAGCAAAACTCAAATCTTAATAAAATCAATGTGTGGCTTTCCTAATCCATATGGACAATTCCACTAGGAATGATGTCACAGATGGAGTTGTCCGTGGGTATTAGGAAAGCCACACATTGTTTCTAGGCAGCCTGATGTTGCAGTGGGTGGAGTGCTGGGCCTGGAGTTGGGAAGATTCCTCTTCCTGAGTTCAAATTCAACCTCAGACATATCCTAACTATGTAGCTTTGGGTCAGTCACTTAAGCCTTCTTTCTCTTCTTTTTAAAAATCTGGGGAAGGAAATGGCAAATCATCCCAGTATCTTTGCAAGAAAACCCCAAATGACATCAGAAAGATTCAGACAACAATCATCACTGCCTCTTGACTTAGGAGTCTTGGGACTGGAGAACCTGCAGGTACAAACATACCTGTTGGTTGGAAAGAAAACCTATCATTTAGTTACAACTTCAGCCCAGAAGTGAACAATATAATAATCAAGTTCACTGTCTAGAAGGCCAGTAAAATCATTTGGTCTGGCCCCATCACGGCAGGCATTGGTGAGCTGAAAGCTAGATAGGACAACCTTCCTGTGAATGATGTTTATATATATATGTATATATATATATATGTATATGTATATATATATATATGTATATGTATATATATATATATGTATATGTATATATATATATATATTCAAATAGCCCTTGGCAGAAAAAGGGTTCCCTTAACAGTTTTGTTGAGAAATTTGCTAATTTATATTTTTCATGTTGCATCATCTCTAACAAGGGAAGCTCAAAATCAAATTCCCAAATTAGCAAATCAATGGAAAACTGCTCCAAATTTAGTTGTGAAGAGATTGGGCAATCCATCTGTTTGCAAAATAATCCGCAGAAACTAGTGTGAGAACTGGGTAGTTACTTATTGGCTGTAAGCCTGGTGGCCTCCCTGATGAGATGGTCAACACTGATTGACACTTATCTCAGTCAACTCTAAGCAAAAGGCAGCACTTGCTAGCACTTAGGACAGTGTCTGGCACATAGCGGATAATTAATACTTATTGACTGACTGACAGTCATGCAAAAACTGCAAGACCCAGACAATGGTGCAGAAACAGATACCAGAAGTGGAGAAAGCTTTGGAAACTCAGCTTAACAACCAGTTCAAATAATAGGAGGGGAATGATCTCAGAGGTAATGCCTTTTCTACCTGATATTTCAATAGACACACCCCACAGAGCATAGTCACATTCCTAGTCAGCCAAACTCCTCTGCTAACTCACATTTAGGAAGAAAAGACAATGGTTCTGATAAGGATTAGGATCAGCCTCTAGGTATAGAGGTTGGCAGATAATCAGATCACAGGTAAGCAAATCACTGGCCATGTCTGACTGATTTGCAATGACCCAAGAGAAATTGGATTGTTATAATTGTTACAATATTATAGTGTAGCCAGGATTTCTAATTTCTAAATTAACCATTCCACATATTTATACATCACTTTCTGTTTTAGCTCTTCTTTAGGTATTGTTTTTCCCCATTAGAATGTAAACTCCTTGTTTTGCTTCCTTACATTGATCCTCAGTGTTTATAATATGTTTATTTATTTATAAAATGTTTATAATAATACCTTTTACAAAGTAGGAGTTTAATAAATGCTCCATATTTCTACATTATGAATATTCTGCCATATGTTTATTTGTACATTGTTGCTATTTCTGCATATTCTGTTCTAACGTAGGCATACTAATTTAATATATTAAAAACTTTTTCTTGTTATACATATTTGCTTGTGTTCTGTAGATAGGTATATACTATAGTGACATGTGCATGTAGTATATCCGGCATATAATTTAGACATGCAATTACTGAGACAATCTGTCAAGCAAGGCTTTAAACTGTGTATGTTTATTCTATGTTCATGTATAGTTCTAATGAGTTGCACTCTAATGTGATTATTTGGGACTCTGAATTAACCACTCTTTGACTGTTAAGTGTTGATGTTTATGTCTATTCTAGGAAATTCCAGCTGCCAAGTGTACTGTAGTTGTTTTTGCCAAGTTCTGCAAAATTTCAAACCCCGGGGGGGAAAATGGATCAGGTAGCATCTCTCTGACCTGGAAAAATGGTTTGATACACTTTGAAGTTCCCCTTGTCAAGATGGAGCCTTGCTACTTTGAGTGAAAGTGTACCAGGGTAAAAAAAGAGTTCTGGTGTAGGAAATTTAATTTTGAGCTTCACTTGTGGTTAGAGATGATGTAACATGAAAAATATAAATGGAAGAAGATAAGAGAGACTCTAGCAGGCATTTAGTAACTCAAGTCCAGAGACTGAAGATTGAATGTAACAGAGACATATCATTTAATGCTTTTACCTATTGGAATTGCTAATTAAAAGTGTGGTTGGAATGGATTAGAGAGATTGGCTGAACTTTTTTATCTTTGAGAAAAAGGCAATACTTTAACTTCCATTTCCCTCCACCTCCTTTTTTTTTTTTTTTTTTTTTTTTTTGTCTGAAGAGGTAAGAGTTTACTCCAAAAGTAAATTTTATGTTCTTTAAATGTGTTCATAATGCTTGATTTAATTGTTAATTTAAAGCCTGCTCACTCTAGATAAAAATAAAACCAACCTTAACTGCTTTTGGATTCATATATTTTTTAATTTCAATAGGAGATTTGTAAGTCAGAAGCTAAAAATCACAAGAGAATGTTATGGTTTTGATTGATTAATTTTGAAAATAAACTTCCTGAATGGTATGACTAAACTCTTTTGTTTTTTCTATGTCTAAGATGAAAAATAATTCAGAATGTGATTTTGTTGTCTGGAAAATTGTTCTTCTATCATGCTATGTTGTGATTCCCACTACTTTCTCCCTACACATGTAGAGGGAAAGTGGGGAATAAGTCTGGTATAGTGAGAAGGGAATAGGGAAGATGTGGGAAAAATATGGCAATCCCCATTCCAAGGGTGGGAGCCAGAGAAAGGAGTGATTATCACTTCCTTCTTGTAGTAGGTGAGGCTTTTGCTTTGCTTTTCAACCAAATCCAGACACAGAGGGTTACGATAAAAAAACCTGTTTGTGCTTCTTTTGAAGTACCTGCTATTGTCTTCTCTGCACTTTAAAAAATGTTTCAAGTGCATTTCTCTTTTGCTTTTCTTCTTTTGACTGATAGCATCTTTGCTAGTTACCACCTCCCAATTTCCTCCAATTTAAAACAGAAGAAAAAAAAGCCCTTTGAAACAGATAATTCTAATTAAGTAAAACAAATTCACATAGTGGCCAAGTTTAATGATGTATGTTTCTTCATCTTGATTTTATTACTTTTGTTTGAGAAGGGAAACTTGCTTCATCAGTAGCGATATGGTTGATCATTGCTTTTGTAAGCTATTAAGTATTTCAGAGTTGTTTTTTATGTGTAATGTTGAAATCTTTGAGCAAGTTACTGCTTACTTCACTGAATCAGTTCTTGCTTCCCAGCATTCTCTGAAATTATTTTTTCTTAATTTCTTGCTGTGCAACAATATCCCATTACCTTTATATACTACAATTTATTTAGCCATTTCACAATTGATAGTACATCCTTAGTTTCCAGTTCTATGTCTCCTTCCCCTTTTAATTTCTTCTTCAGGGGCATAATCATTTGATTTCTTGATCATTATTCAGTCTGGTACAATTTTTAAAGGTTTGAGGTGAGTCTTGAAGGGAAGTTAAGTATCTTGAGAAGGGGAGGAAAGAATTCATCATAAAGAGGTGTATGTTTGATTCTGGAGGTAATAGGGAGCCACTGGCTTTACTGAGCAGGGGAGTGAGATGACTAGCTCAAAATTTAAGGAAAAATCACTTGGATCAGAGAGGGGAGAGAAGAGGAAGAATTAAGAAGCTATAATAATAGTCCAGGGGAGAAGTGATTAGGACCTATGCAAGGTGGTGTCAGGATGGGTGCGGATAAAGGGTTGGATTGGTAAAGTGCTGTAGAAATGGAAGAAAAAGTAAGACGTTAGTAACAATGCTGAGTATTGTGAACCTGAGAATCTAAAGGATTTTGGTGACCTTGATACAATAGAAAAGTTGAGGAGAGGCTTATTCAAATTGAATTTCAAGATAAAGTTCTGTAACCAGAGAAAATGTAATTCTGATCAACTTAAAGTAAAAAGCCATATTTGCTTGAGCACTTCATTAGCTTTTAGATTATACATATACTTTTGGATATAAACTAGAATATAATGACTGTATTGACCCAAAGACTTGCAAAGCTTTTAATGCTCTTGTGATTTTAGCTTTAAAAATTAAATTGAAGTGACCTGAACATGCCAAGGGCAGAATAACTTTTTAGTCATTATTGTTTTAGCATAAGAACACAATACTATTCTCCTCAAGAAAAAAAATCTCCATATTGATTTTGTCTTTAGTGATCTGATCTAATGGGAAAGAAGAAATCTCATCATTTAGACTAAAAAGTTGTATATTTAATTATCATTATCTTCAGAAGCTGATTTTTTTCTGTAACATAAAATTCCCCTGATAAAAGCCTATTTCAAATATTATTTCTGTTCATTTTTTTTCTTTATTAAAAGTAGGGCTTTGGAAAAATAAAATTATTTTTGGAGCAGTGGGATGATAGTTTGTCCAGTTCTCAATTATGTATGGCCTCTTTTTTCTAATTTATTTTTCTTAGCATGCCTGACATTTTTGAAAACCTTCTTTGTCATTCAAGTCATCTCTCTACCAGAACTCTCCTTTGCTTCAAATGTCTGTGTTGCCTTCTCCTAAAAATCTTTGATTGCCTTTATAAATCTTTCCTGAAGCTTTGGAGCAAAACAGCTTTTTTTTTTTTTTTCATTTATTGAATTTAGTATTGACAATATAGTATTGTCTATGGGTTCATATCTTGTCTTACCTTAAGGAACTTACTCTAGCTCTCTGAAAAGAGACAGAGGGAGAAAGTGGTGCTCTGGAAAATCAATGATTAAGTATTTGTTGACTGGAACATAGCAGTAACAATTCAATCCAATCCAACAAACATTTATTAAGTGGGAGGCATTATCCGAGTTGCTTGGAATACAAAGATGAAAAAATCTCCAAACTAAAATAAAACCAGGCTTTGTCCTCAAAGAGCTGACAAGGGTACAGGGTTATATATAATGTGTTATCAGGTAAAATGGCCACTTAAAGCAGAGGGAAAGAGCACCAACCGCAAAGGGGAACAAAAAAGTGACTTGTAAAAAATGGCACAGAAGCTGAAGGAAGAGTCTTTGGACTGACTCCAGAAGAACAGGCAGATCTACACATACAATGTGGCCTCTGTTACATTATGTGTTAATCTGTCCTCTTGTTTATTTACCTCTGTTTGTTCAGCCTTTCTTCAATTGTTGGACATTTGTCTACATATTTTATTTATAGAATTATTACAGATTTTTACCGAAGATGCTTCCAGGCTTTTTTTGTAGTGTTATCTGTTAATAGGAGTATTTGAAGATCCTTCCTTTTCTTTTTCTTCCATTCTCATCTTTTCTTCTTTCAATCTTTCTTCTCTTTGTTATCTCCTTATGACACTGGGAAACATCATGGTTGAGTGTTACCCTATTTTGTTTTTTACTTGATGTCAGTACTCAGCAGGTAGTCAAATTCCATTATCTCTACATTTGTGTCTAAAATACAGTCTTGTACAGCTTTTATATATGTGCATGATTTTATATATGTGCATTATTTAAAGAGAATCTTTCAAGCTTCATTTTGTCTTCTGCGTTAAAGTCTTAAAAATCAATTAATGTTGGATGAAGGAAATCATATATTGTTTACACTTTTCAGTTGGTTGTGGGTTTTTTCATTTAATAGTATTTTATTTTTCCAATTACATGTAAGGATAATTTCAATGATAATTTTTGTAAAATTTTGAGTTATGAATTTTTTCTCCTTTCTCTTTCCTTCTCTCTTCCCCCTCCCAAGATATCATGTAATCTAATATAGGTCATACAGGTACAATAATTTAAAACATATTCCATATTCCATGAAAGAAAAATTAAACCTAAAGAGAAAAATCATGAGAAATACAAACAAACAAAAAAATTGAAAATGGTATGCTTTGATCTGCACTCAGTCTCTATATTTCTTTCTCTGGATGTGGTTGGCATTTTCCATCCCATGTCTTTTGGAATTATCTTGGATCACTTTTGCTGAGAAGAGCTAACTATCACAGTTGATCAGAAGACAATCTTGCTGTTACTGTGTACGATATTCTCCTGTTTCTGCTCATTTCACTTAGCATCAGTTCATATAAGGATCTCTAGGTTTTTCTGAAATCCACCTGGTCATTATTTCTTATAGAACAATGAAATTCCCTTACATTTATATACTACCACCTATTCAGCCATTCCCCAGCTGATGGGCATCCACTCAGTTTCCAGGTCCTTGCCACTGCAAAAAGGGCTGCCATAAACATTTTTGCAAATGTGGGTCCTTTTCCCTTTTTTATGATCTTGTTGGGATACAGACCAAGTAGAGACATAGCTGGATCAAAGGATCACAGTTTAATAGACCTTTGGACATAATTCCAATTGTACTTCAGTATGGTTGGATTAGTCTTTTTCAGTTGACTTTGTTGTTATAAACAAAGTATTTTCTATAGCAATCCATCTGGGAAGAAAGGAAAGAAATAAGCCTTTGTTAAGCACTTACTATCTGCAAAGCATTTTACAAATATTATCACATCTGATCTTTACAATGACACTGAGTTGTAGGTACTATTATTACCCCATTTTACAGTTGAGAAAATTGAGTTAGAAGATAAGCAATTTTGCCTAGGGCACGCAGTTGTTAAATTTTTAGATTTGATCTTGGATCTTCCTGATTCCAGGCCTAGCACTTTATCCACTGTTACTTGTAGTTCTGTCCTCTGTCTTTTTATGTTTTTATCAAAAATACCTTTGGTCTACTATACTATACATACTACAAAGATTTTATCTCAAATTAAGAGTGGCTTAATTAAATTAGATCTCCATGTATAAAGGTACATAGCATAGAATGAACCCTTCTTTTCAGATACAGGGAGTTTCCTAAGCCTAATTTCCCCAGAAGGAATTGATGATGTAACTAGAGATAGTTTAGCAGATTTGTCTTTGTTGCAGAAAATCATCCATCTTACCCCTTTAAATTGGCCTGGCTTCCTATAGGCCTAGTCTGGGGTTTCAAAAATGCAAAAGAATAATTCATATAAAGTATTTCATAAACTTGTGGCATAATAGACAGCTGCCCCAAGAGTGAGGAAGACCTGGTTTGAATTCTTCCTGTAGGAAGTAATTTCCTACTGTAGACCCCCAGGTTGGGCAAGTTCCCTGAGCATCCTGGCAAGGTTTTTTGGGTAACAATTCCACTGCCAGTCCTGAACTACACAGGTGTTATATAAAAAGCAAGAGAGGGAATGGGGGAAGAGTGTGAAGATTTCTCTTTTGCTTCATTATCCATGCTTTTCTCTCCAGCTAAACATTTTTGATTCTATCTGATCTGATCAGAGTGGAGTACAGTAGCAAGAGTCCCATTTCATTCCTGCATACTCACCTCTCTTAATTTAGCCTTTAATAATATATTCTAGAATTTTTCAAGGAATCAAAGTTGAGTTTGTTAATCTATACTTTACTGGCTTCATCATCTTCTCTTTATATTTTATTTCATAATTCTCAAATATGTTTATACAAATATTTATTTGTGTATTTTGATTATATATGTATTGTATACATATAATTATGTATATGAGTCATCTCCCACTGACCTAGAAAACTATAAGTTTTAGGAAGACTTGATAATGCCTTAAATTCTAGATCACATCTAAGGGCTAGTACAGTCCTATGCACACAGTAGGAACTTGGTGAAAGTTTGTTAAATAGTCTGTCATTTTATGTGAAATGGTATTGTAATTTAAATATAGAATTTTAGCTGAGATGGCATGCCAAGCTGTTCATCTATTTTAAAAGCGAATCACTAGAAAAAGCTATTTAGTTAGTAAGAAGCCAAAGTGGCTTAAATTGTTATAATGGTATTTTTCTTATCCAAGTAAGGTAGATGAGTTCTTTTCATTAAGTAAAACAAAATTAGTTTGTCCACAGGTGCATTTTAATACTAAATCCTGTATGGTTATAATGATAGCACCTGCTTTCCATTTACTTGCAAATCTAATCACATAATTTAAATGAATTCCTCACTTCCTATTTGATTTTGGCCCTAGTTAAGTCATTTACAGACAGCTGGGAAAAAGATATTTTAAAGGTTTTTTTTTTTTTTAAAGAGCTGCCTTTCAAATAGAACAGTATGTGAAAATGCAGAAATATTAAGAATTTTAATTTTCACCTGTTTAATTCCAGTAACCTGCAATGCATCTTCCAGAAATTCACTTGAAGTTAAAGTTTACCCTTAAGTAAGATGGAAGTAACATGGATAGATCAGATAAAATTTATAATTATGGAAAACTGAAGTTGATAGCAGATTTGACAGTTATACCACAGAGACAAACCATATTTGCTTAACTAAGAAAATGAAGGGATAAGATAACACTAATAAGATCAGACATGCTTCGACTTCAAGGATCTGTGATTTCTTTGGTTTGGGAATTCCCACTGATGGAGACTGCAACCCCTCTGTGATTTAGCAAGACATCTTCAAGAGTTTCAGTGCCTGAAAAAAATCATCACCCTGTAGCTAACCAACTGATGATGAATGAGGCTGCTCCTTAGGAGGAGGTAATTGGTGCTTTTTGCCTCAGAGTACAAAAAGACATTTAGTCAGTATAAGTTCCTTTGTTATTGTCTAGTCATTTCAGACTGTGACTCCTTTTTTAGCGTTTTTTGGGCAAAGGTACTGGATAAGTTTTACATTTTCTTCTCTAGGTCATTTTACAGATGAGAAAACTGAGGCAAAGAGGGCAAAATTATTTGCCCAGGGTCATACAGCTAGTATCTGAGGTGAGATTTGAACTCAAGTCTTCCTGACTCCAGGCTTAGCATTTTATCCCTTGCACTACCTAGCTATCTTTGCATTCTTTTTGCAGCATAAAACCCCCCTGCTGAGTTCAGTTCTTACTTTGTGGGGATAATTAATTAAAATAGGAATCTATTAAGTAATACAGCACCATTTTCCTGCTCCCGCCCCTCTCTCTTGTCCCCAGTCTCTCCTTAGGAAGAGTCTCTGAAACCAGAATCATATTGATCTGTTTCTTCTTTGCCTGATGGCATACCACTGACCCCAGGAACAAAGACTACCAGTTATGGCTGTCCAGGACAACAGACCATCCTTGGTCAATCACTCTGCTTTGGTTAATCTCAAACTTCTGATGTGCGCTGTTGATGTAGCTTCTGAGACCCCATTTCCTTAATGAGTCATTGGATTAAGACTTTAGTGGGGGGGAAAGTAATATACAAAATTATATGTTTTCAGTGTATGGTCAAAGAGAGACATACAGAATCCTGGAGCTCAAAGGGACCTTGGGGGGGGGGGGGCAGATCTAGCTCCTTGTTTGGTTGAGGAATTATCTCTATATCATTCTTAATAAGTCCTCATCCAAATCCTGCTTAAATATTTCCAGGGATAAGGAACTCATTCTCTCACAAGGCAGTTCATTCCGTTTTTGAACTACTATAATGAGGAATCAGCTTTCTTATACCTGCCAGTCATTTGTCTTAGCTCAGGTCTCTGAGGCCATACAGAATAATTATTGAATAAATTAAGCTCAACAGGTTCAAATTTAAGGAAGTACATTTTTGGAGAAGTTTTGCACAAACCTAAGATGGGGAATAGCTGTTAATGCATGAATCATCTTGGAGTGAAAGTGAACACGCCCTGAGGGCAGGGAGATCTCAACATTCTTGAATAATCCTTAACCATTTATTATTCTAAGTTTTTAGGCTGGTTTTTAGATAGTTGGATGTCTGTCTTTCAGAATAGTAATCTTCAGAGAATTTATTAGGCATTAGAAGAATGGATGGGTTTATTGGAGAAGCTTAATTATAATGGGAAAAGTCTTGTTCAAAATCTGCCTGGAATCTTCCTGTAAATTTACATTCTAAAAATTAAATTTTTAGGAAACTAATTAAAATGGCAGAATAGGAAGCAGTGGAACCCAGCTCCATTCCCATCTCCAGCCCTCAGATCACAATTCAGTTTGTGACCATCAAACTACTCAGATTGTGAGTACAGGGGCACATTGACAGCACTGATTCTGGTTCCTGAGGGAGGAAGATAGATCTCAGGCTCAGTCTTCAGCCTGAAAAAGGGTCTTTGCCATTATTGTAGCCCTGATTATGGTCACCAGAGGAGACAGAATATGGAATTCTACCTCTCAATAAGGATCAGGGCCTCAGCTCAGTCATTCTGATCCTCATGAAAAAACAAATGAACACGATAATGTCCTTTTATGTTTCCAAGACATATACCCCAAAGAGGAGATTAACTAAAACTCAGACAACCAAAACCTCAAAGATAAGCATATCTTGCCAATAAGATTAATTAGAATTCCTAGAAGAAATTATTCAAGAACTAAAAAGAGATTAAAATGATGTTATAAATGAAACAAAAATGATGGAAGAAAGACTTGGAAAGGAAATAAGATTATGGAAGAGAAACTTGGAGAGAAAATTAGCAGTTTGATCCAAGAGGTACAAAACCTTATTCATGTAACAGATTCTCTGAAAATTAGAATGAGCCAAACGGAAGTTAATGACTCCATGAAATTTTAATCAAATATTAAAACAAAGTCAAAAGATTGAGAAAATAGAAGAAAATATAAACTACCACATAGCACAAACGACTGACCTGGAAAACAGATTAAGAAGAAATAAGTTTGGATTGAAATCCATGACCAAAAAACTGAAGCTGAAACTTCCAGGTCAATGATAAGATATTATAAGCATCCAGAAAGAAAGAATTCGGTTATTAAAGAACCACAGAAAGGATGACACCAATTTTTTTAGTAATCACTATAAAGAAGCAGAGAGCATGGAATAAAAAAATTTCAAAAAGCAAAATATATAGGCCTACAACAAAGAATAATTTGTCCAGAAAAACTGAGGATAGTCCTATGGGGGAAATGGATTTTCAATGACATTGAAGATATTTAAGCATTACTGAAGAAAAGCCAAGCCCTAAGTACAAACTCTGAAATATTAACATGAGTCAAGAGAAACACAAAAATAAATAAGCAGTCAGAAGGGAAAGTGTAAGAATGACCTGTTTACATCTTAATTGGAGAGAGCCATACAAAGATTTCATCAGAAGAAAGTCAAATAAGACAGGAGGTCCTGAGGTGACTCTGATCCTGAAAGAAAAAAAGGAGAGAGAGAGAAAAGGATAATGCTAGAAGTAAAAAGGGGGAGGAAGGGTGGGGAAACTTTTCTCTCTTAATCAGGGTGCAAAATCAGAAGTCTGTACAAAGATGGAAGGTTTGTAGAGAGTGGGCAACATACTAACAGGTCAAAGGAAGTTGGAACATAGACATAAAGAAATTAGTATAGAAGTACATTTAATCATGGCTGGGGGTTGTAGGGATTAGGTAATAGGAAGGGGGGAAATAAGGTTGGATTTAGGGAGAAATTAGTAAAAAATAAACCCTAAACTTAGTAGGTGGTAGTGGTAGTGAAAAGATTGTGTAGATAAGTTTAAAAAGAAAGAGAAAGAACTTTCCATAAGTGATTCCAGAGGGCCAGTGATGGTCCTCCCTGCCGGAGACAGGAGAGTGATGGACACAGGAGGAAGGGGCCATCTACTTTTTGGATCCAGCCAATGGAGCAGTTTTCCTCTGGACTGTGCACATTTGTCACAAGGCTTCCTTTTTTGTTTTCCAGTTGGAAGGACAGGAGGGAGAGAAAATTGATTGTTGGTCATTGAAAAATGTTTAAAAAGGAAGCCTTTTGGCAGAAAAAAAGTTAGATGGATAACACCGGATGGTCTTTTTATATGGATTGTTAGCTCCTAAGTCTGCCTTTCCCAATTTTCTGTTTGTGTTTCATTCAGACAATTCTTTATTTTAAATGTTTGTTGCTAATCGAGTTTTTACATCACCTTTATTTCCAAATACACCTTTCCCCACTCCCTTCCTCAGCAGAGCCTCCTTTGTAACAAAGAACTTTTCTGTAACAGAGGAAAAATAGCAGTTAAAAAACCCTAGGCCACGTGTCGCCGAGCTTGACGTGCGCGCGGTGCCAGCGCGCCCTCCGCCCCTCGGGAAGGGAGGAAGGCGGGTTTCCCAGTCTTCCTCAGGCTGGGCCGTAGTCGTTCGGACGCACACGTTTGACTTTGGTTGTTGCTTTTTTTCATTTCCTTCCTTGTCGCTGCAGAGGAGGCTTTTCGGGGGCTTCTCACTTTGCACAAGTTTGAATAGAGAGTTTTGTAGTGCTTGTTTTCTCCTCTCTCCCTGTTATCCGATTGTTCATAAACTCCACAATTCAGGAACCTTGGTACCTCAGCCATGAAGGTTAGAAAATGGCCGTGATTAATATATCTACCAAAGGAGAGTCAGGAATTATATGAGCAAAATTACAAAACACTTGCCACAAAAATAAAGTCAGATTTAAATAATTGGAAAGAAATTCAGTGCTCTTGGATAGGCCGAGCGAATATAATTAAGATGACAATACTCCCCAAACTAATCTATTTATTTAGTGCTATACCAATCAGACTCCCAAGAAACTATTTTAATGATCTAGAAAAAATAACAACAGAATTCATATGGAACAACAAAAGGTCGAGAATCTCAAGGGAAGTAATGAAAAAAAAATTAAGTGAAGGTGGTCTAGCTGTACTTGATCTAGAACTGTGTTATAAAGCAACAGTCACCAAAACCATTTGGTATTGGCTAAGAAATAGACTAGTTGATCAATGGCATAGGCTAGGTTCACAGGGCAAGATAGTGAATAAAAATAGCAATCTAATCTTTGACAAACCCAAAGATCTCAAATTTTGGGATAAGAATTCATTATTTGACAAAAACTGCTGGGAAAACTGGAAATTAGTATGGCAGAAACTAGGCATGGACCCACATTTAACACCACATACTAAGATTAGATCAAAATAGGTCCAAGATTTAGGCATAAAGAACGAAATCATAAATAAATTGGAAGAACATGGGATGGTTTACCTCTCAGACTTGTGGAGGAGGAAGGAGTTTGTGTCCAAGGGAGAACTAGAGACCATTATTGATCACAAAATAGAACATTTTGATTACACCAAATTAAAAAGTTTCTGCACAAACAAAACTAATGCAAACAAGATTAGAAGGGAAGTAACAAATTGGGAAAACATTTTTACAGTTAAAGGTTCTGATAAAGGCCTCATCGTCCAAAATATGCAGAGAATTGACTTTAATTTATAAGAAATCAAGCCATTCTCCAATTGATAAATGGTCAAAGGATATGAACAGACAATTTTCAGATGATGAAATTAAAACTATTTCCGCTCATATGAAAGAGTGTTCCAAATCACTATTGATCAGAGAAATGCAAATTAAGACAACTCTGAGATACCACTACACACCTGTCAGATTGGCTAAGATGACAGGAACAAATAACGATGAATGTTGGAGGGGCTGTGGGAAAACTGGGACACTGATGCATTGTTGGTGGAGTTGTGAAAGAATCCAACCATTCTGGAGAGCAATCTGGAATTATGCCCAAAAAGTTATCAAAATGTGCATACCCTTTGACCCAGCCATACTACTACTGGGCTTATACCCCAAGGAACTACTAAAGAAGGGAAAGGGACCTGTATGTGCCAAAATGTTTGTGGCAGCCCTTTTCGTAGTGGTCAGAAGCTGGAAGATGAATGGATGTCCATCAATTGGAGAATGGTTGGGTAAACTATGGTATATGAATGTTATGGAATATTATTGTTCTATAAGAAATGACCAACAGGAGAAATACAGAGAGGCTTGGAGAGACTTACATCAACTGATGCTAAGTGAAACGAGCAGAACCAGAAGATCATTATACACTTCAACAATGATACTGTACGAGGATGTATGCTGATGGAAGTGGATTTCTTCAACATAGAGAAGAGCTAATCCAATTCCAATTGATTAATGATGGACAGAACCAGCTACATCCAGAAAAGGAACACTGGGAAATGAGTGTAAACTGTTATTTTTACCTTCTGAATCCAATTCTTCCTGTGCAACAAGAAATTCGGTTCTACACACATATATTGTATCTAGAATATACTGTAATATATTTTAACATGTATAAGATTGCCTGCCATCTGGGGGAGGGGGTTGGGGGAGGAAGGGAAAAAATCTGAATAGAAGTAAGTGCAAGGGATAATGTTGTAAAAAATTACCCATGCATGTGTACTGTCAAAAAAAAGTTATAATTATAAAATAAAATTAAATTAAAAAAAAAAAGAAAGAAAATGGCCGTGACTTTTCTGGATCTCCCTTAAACGTGCAGTGAGAATCCGAGGCCGAAGCACACTGATTTCACCGCGGATAAACAAAGAGGAAGTGGTCAGAGTTTGTAGGGGTATTTTTTATATTCCTTACTCTTTCAGGGGAGCCGCCTGACGGAGATTTATCCTTCAGTGCTTGGCACCCTCGGGTCAAAGTGCAAGGAGGGTCTGCTGGGGAAGGGAGAGGAAAAGGCGCTCTTGGAAATAAAGGTGATGTAAAGATTTGATTAGCAACGAACATTTAAAATAAAGAATTGTCCTCTTGTGTATCTGAATAAAATATTAACAGAGAATCGGGAGAAGCGGGCTTGCGGCCGTTCTGGTTTAGCTTTTGTAGAAGTCAGGGCGAAGGCCCGCATTGGAGGAGCGCGGCTCGCGCCGTAGTGCTCATCCCGGTGTTGGAGGGCCAGGAGCTCATCAATACTAACTGATCTTTGTAATCTGCCCGGCTTAGTCTCCGACTTCTAGGAGCGCGCCGGTCTGGTCTCCCTCTCACCCGCGGCTACCGCCCTACCACGTGATAGCTCTGATTTTCCAGCACCTCCCTAGCTAGGGTTCCTGTTTGTTCCCGGGCTTGCCCATCTGCGCAGGGTGTGAGGTCAACAAGTCATACAAAGGCCACAGCTGCTGAATTGTTGCAGAAAGAATCGCGGGCAGCCAGGGGGCGCAGCGGAGAGAGGGCCAGCCTTGAATTCAGGAGGACCCGAGTTCAAGTCCTGCCTCAGACACTTAACTCTTCCTTACTGTGTGACCCTGGGCAAGTCACTTAACCCCAATTGCCTCAGGGATAAAAAAGAAAAAAAAGGCTGCTGAAAGTTCATTAAGTGTGGGACATCCTAAGTGGGCAGAGCACAGGCCGGGCATTCATGTTTCTAGGACCACGGTCATTTTCTCTCGGAGACACCCCGGAGGCTGCTGGGAACGCCGGAGAAGAAGGCAGAGAGGGTGGGCGCGGCCCCGAGCGGACACGAGCTGCTGGGGGAGGCTGAGCCTCGGTCTGAGCGGAGGAAGGCCGTGGCTGTTCCTGAACTAGCAGGACGCCGACTTGTAAACCCTTGTTGTCTGTCCGATGTTCTTGAAGAACCAGTACGTCACGAGGTGCAGTCCTAACCTCTGGACTGAGCCAAGGGGGACACAGACACGGGGCATGGGTTCTGTGCCCCCCCAGGGCCGCGAGTCAGGCTGGCTCCGTGCGCCGCCTAGCGGCTGCTCCACAGCCTGCGGGCCCTGGTGCTCTTCCAGCCACACCTAGGGGCAGCGGGTGTCTGCTAGTCTGCTAGTCTTCTTCGGGGCCCATAAAAGGTACATCAGTAATGAGTAACACTAACTGCGTCGTCAGCTTACTGCTGTACCTTTTATACATACTTCTCCGTGTCTTTCTCAGGTTCTCTGTGTCTTTCTGTGTCTGTGTCTGTCTGTCTCTCTGTGTGTCTCTGTCTCTGCCTCTCTGTGTGTCTGTCTTTGTCGCTCTGTCTCTGTCTGTCTCTGTCTGCCTCTTTGTGTGTCTCTGTCTCTGTCTCTCACACACACTTGCTTCTTTGGAACTTTTACCTACTACACCCAGTTCTGTTTTCTAGAATCAAATAGAACAAATCTGTCCCCTCTTTTAGACGACCACCTTCCAGTGCTTCCTTTTATCCCTCTGCTCAGCCTTTCAGTTACATCTCAGCGCAGCACGAACGGGGAATGCTCTGCATTGTGTCCTCGCAGTGTTCTTCCCGCACTACCTCCCGCGGCCCCGGAACGCGGTCCCCGCAGCCGCCTGGCGGGGCGGAGTGGAGCAGCACGTCACTCCCCTCGCTCTGACGCCACGCCTCCGGTTCCGCAGCCTAAGACCCCAGTCACTTCTCTGACCGCGGTGTAACTCCTTCCACGTAGGAGGAAGAGACTGGAACAGTTCTGCCTTCTGCTTCACCACTGTCATCTCATTCACTTTAGCCAATCCGCGACTAACCGTATTTGATCCTCCCTTTTCCCCAACAAAATACAAACTCCTTTTCCCTAAATCTATCCTCCAACTCCTTTTGCCTGGATCTTTTTTTCTTTAGCTCCCACTTAATCTGAACTTCAGCATTCCTGACGTTGTACCCACAGGGCCATGACACGGTTTGTTTTTCCTTCATCGACTTACCCTTTTTCCCATTTTCTGTACATTTAAAAAAATTCATAGGTGGTTGGTGAGTTTCCTTTATATCTTCTTAAAATCATTTCCGTCATGTCCAGCTCTTCGTGGCCCCGTTTGGGGCTTTCTTGGCAAAGATCCTGGTGCGCTGGGGCAGTTTTTCTCCCAGCTCATTTCAGACTTGAGATCAGGGAACTGAGTTAAGTGACTTTCTCAGGATCTGAGACCGTATTTGAATTCAGGTCTTCCTGACCCCAGGCCTGGCAGATAATTTTTTTTCTTTTTTTTTTTTTCTTAAGAATTTCTTTCTTGATCGCTTTCCAAACCTTTATGTTCTTGTGCTACCAGCTCTTGTTCAATCGATGAGTAAACATTCAGTAAACATCCACTCTTGTCCGGTAGTGTGTTAAGCCGTGGACATACAAAAAGAGGCAAAAAAAGTTTCTGCCCTCAAAGGGCTTATGATATAATGGGGGGAGGGAAGGCAATGTGCCAACATTTTAAGTATAAAACAAACTCTCTACAGGATAAATAGAAATAATTAGTAGATTTTATTTGGGACTTAAAGGAAGTCAGGGAGCTCACCGTACCATTTCTTTTGGCAGTCCATAAAGAAAAGAAGACAGGTATCTTCTGACAGCTATGCAAAAGAAAAAGTTCTGTTCTGTGGGTCTGACAGAGCTCCCGCTGCCATTTGGGAGAGGGTGCTGTGACAGTGGTCTTCCCTGCCACAGGATTCCATCCAGCTGCCCCTGGAAGTTGTGCTCCCGTAAGAATCTCTCAGAAAATGATGGTGATCTGTATCATTCTGGGGACAGTCAGGGAATGCTCAAAGTGGAGAGACAGAGCAACTTGCTCATGAAACAGCCCAGAGGAGGGACTTGAATGAGGTGTGAGAAAACTGGAAATGCAGGAAGGGGCGGGTCACGAGGGTTTTGTTATCACACTCCTACTCTATCTGAGCTCATGGTTTATATTACCGCTTCCCTTCCTGGCTTTTGTCTCCCATGCATTTGTGGCCTTCTCTATTACTTCTGATCTTATAGGACATGTAGCTTGGTGGACAAACATGCACACTTTTCCCTCTTTCTTTTCAGTTTAAATTACTTTTGATTTTTTTGCTGCAAGACTCCAGCTAAATATGTTGTTGCTAATATTTGTTAGTTAGACTCCATTCCTAATTGAGGTCCATCATTTCTATTTTTAAAAACAGGGATCCAAGTATCCAAAAAAAATCAGGGTGGTTGATTTTTCTATGTGGGTGTGGCAATGATGAATATCACTCAAAGAATCTTTATCTATCTGTTTACCTTCCTTCCTTCCTTCCTTCCTTCCTTCCTTCCTTCCTTCCTTCCTTCCTTCCTTCCTTCCTTCCTTCCTTCCTTCCTTCCTTCCTTCCTTTTCTCCTTTTTTTCCTTCCTTCCTTTCTTCCTTCCTTTCTCCTTTTTTTCCTTCCTTCCTTCCTTCCTTCCTTCCTTCCTTCCTTCCTTCCTTCCTTCCTTCCTTCCTTCCTTCCTTCCTTCCTTCCTTCCTTCCTTCCTTCCTTCCTTCCTTCCTTCCTTCCTTCCTTCCTTCCTTCTTCCCTCCCTCCCTCTCTTCCCTCTTTCCTTCTTCCCTCCCTCTTCCTCTCTCCCTCTTCCCCTCTCTTCTCTACTATCTATCTGTCTGTTTCTCTTGTATGTTTCTATTTCTTTGTTGATTCCAGTAATGCCATAGTATTTGTTGTCTATAAGAACTCATGAGATAGACAAAAATGACAAAGACACCAGCGGGAATGGCTTCTTGTCATTACTTTCTGTGGTTCTGCCACATGACCCTAGTGACAACAATTTGTAAAACCCTTTTATTGAGGGCGGTAAAGGCAAATAGAAATATCTTGCTTTAGCTGTGCATTGATGAAGTCAGACATAGGATCACAGATTTAGAGCTGGAAGAATCCTTGGAGGCCATTGAGTTCAATTATTTCTTTTTCCAGATGATAATAAAATAAACACAAACATTTACATAGCCCCTTAAATACATTTAGTTAGCATTTACACAACACATAGTTTGCAGAGCACTTTATAAGTATTATTTCATTTGGTTCTCATAACAATCCAACAAGAGAGAGGCCCTATTATTATTCTCATTTTCTAAAGAAGGAAACTGAGGCAAGTAGAGGTTACACAGCTAAGAAGTCCCTGAAAAAAGAATTTGAATTTGGGTCTTCCTGACTCCCGGTCTAACAGTCTATCAGTTATACCGCCTAGCTACAGATATGTCAGTGAGGAGACATATTCATATATAGGGCTGACTGCTGGCTGTGAATTCTATCCCTGCGTCCTTTCTTAAGAGAAGCATAAAGTTTTGTTAGTTAATAAAAGTTAAATAGTGTGTGCTTTGAAATTCAAATGAAGAATGGGCAAGAGTGACATCTGCTGGTCACTAAAAGAGATCAAATAGAAAGCCAGTTGGTTCATATCAGACAGTCATTTTGTCTTCTGCTCCTAAAAGTATCAGTGTCTTTAATAAAGCTCTTTTTCTGTCTCTCTCTCTGTCTCTCTATCTCTCTGTCTCGCTCTTTCTGTGTCTCTGTCTGTCTCTGTAATGTTTTTTCTTTAAAATATATTGTTCTCTGGGAGCAGGTTTCTTGGGGGGTTTCTGGGGCAGCCTTAGTTTCAGTTCAGTTTCAATAATCACCTCAAATGCAGCCAGGAGTTAAAGTCCAAATCCTTTATTGTTTCTTTTTGTTTCCTTTCTGGGGCCTATCTCTCTCCTTGGTTCTGAGAGCTAGTCCTTTCCCTCTGCCAGCTTCAGCCTCTCGTCTTCTCCATGGCTCCAGCCAGCACAAAGGTGGAAGTTGGATGAATCTTGACTCCCCCTCCCAGAGATTGGGCTTGTGTGTGGCTCTGAGAGCTTCTTGCTTATATGCTGTATACTGAGTATACACCAATCATTATATCACTAGGAAACCATTATTTGTTGTAGGATTAAATTAATGCTAAACTAGATTTAATCAGTCTCCTCAATTCCACTGACTTAGTACCTTGTAAGAATTCTAACTCTGTCTCTCTGTCTCTCTCTGTCTCTTTTTCTCTATCTCTCTCTGTCTGTCTCTCTCTCCCCCTCCTTCCTAAAGTTAAAAAAAAAAAAAAAAGCAAAACTAGAAGAGCTAGAATATGATTTATTGGTAAGAAACCAGGATTATAAATCAGGCAACCCAGGTTCTAGTCATGGCTGCCCTCTCACTAACTGGCTTGTGGCTTTGAACCAATTTTGTCCCTGGCCCAGGATCGCAGTTTCTTTTTGCAAAAACTAGAAATGATTGAAATAGATAACATTAAAGGTCCCTTCCAGCTCTAGAATCTGTGATGTTGTGATATTGCTAGAAGGTCACTAGAAGCCAGTTGTTTGTGGAAGATTTCTACTATATTTTATAAATTGTTTTTCTGAGGGATGAATCATCTAAATCACATTTGTTTAGTAGGAAGAGTATGGCAAGCAATCACTAAATGACCACTTAAGATAACAGTGCCTTCAAATCAACTGTGATTATAACTAATATAATTCACCATAATACTCTGAAAAAGAATCAGTGAATTGAGCAATATTCTGAACCAATATGTAGTTATATAACCTGTAATTTCATCTAGCTACATGATCTAAGGAGTGTAGGATTCTTTCAGTATGTTTACTACCAGCACTCATTAGTGTCCTAGAGAATTGCCTGGGGGTATCAAGAGGTACAAATGCCTTGCCCACAGTCAGTCACCTGCATAAGAGGAGGGATTTGAACACAGATCTCAACTTCAGCTGGACCTCTGGGAACTTTGCCACACCATTTCTTATGTCTGGACTGAAATATAGGGAGAGGGGGGAGAGGAAAGGAGAGGAGAGGAAAGGAAAGGAGAGAGAGAGAGAGGGAAAGAGGGAGTAAGAGAGAGACAGAGATAGAGACAGAGAGAGACAGAGCAAAAACAGAAAGAAAAGCAGAGACACAGAGAGAAAGAAGAGAGAGTGAGAGACAGAGGCAGAGAGAAACAGACTGAGAGACAAGAGACAGACAGAGACAGAGAGGAGAAACACAAAGAAACAGAGAGACATAAAGAGAGAGGGAAGAGAGACAGAGACACAGAGAGACATAGAGGAGAGAGACAAAGCAATAGAGACAGAAGAGAGGGAAGGAGGGAAGAGAGACACAGAGAGAGAGACAGAGAAGAAGAAGGAAGAGGAAGAGGAGGAGCAAGATGAGGGGGGAAGGAGAGAGGGAGAGGGAGAAAAAATGTGGTGCAGCAGATATAGCAGCAGCCCTTGAGTCAAGAGTTCAAATCCAGCCTTAGACATTTACTATCAGTATTGCTCTGAACAAACCACTTAACCCCAGTTGCAGGGGCTGTGTATGTGTGTCTTTATGCACAAGTGTATGTATATATGTATTATCATTTCTCTAATAAGGAAATCACATCTTTTATGTAGAGAAGAGGCTTGAGATTTTTTCCTGACAGAGGCTGCACTAAAAGAAGAGGTTTGCCACTAGGTCAGGACAGAAGCACCATCTCTCGGTTCTAGTGACTAATGAGAAAAGAAAGCCGAGAGGGGCCCTCCCTAGGTCTCCTTTTTCTTTTGTGCACACTAATGGGCCAGGCCAGTGACTGCTAGGGCCCTTCCAACTCTAGCACTGCTCAGGATCTCCTGTTTGCCAGGGAAGCAGCCTGTACGTTCCCCAGCAGCTCTCCAGCCCCTCTGTCTCTGAAGAGACCCCAGGATGCAGTGAAAATTTTGAATTAATGTTCTATTCATAACCAAGCTTCTTCTTTTGAAAGCTCCCAAAGAAAACCTAATCCTTTAATCCTCATTAAATCTCTATCTAACTATACAAAGAAAACAGGGAAAGTGCCACCACTAATAACATGAAAAGAAGTCTTTGATTCAGCTGGCTCGGACTGGAAAGTCAGTATTGTGCAGCTGAAAGATGTCCCAACAGGTGCGGAGCTGCGTTTACTTCAATCCAAACCCTGGGTACTTAGAATTCTGTACTAGGTGTTAGAGATAATTAATATGAAATTAAATTTCTTTAAAAAAAATTCAGAAGAAGAGAGTGCAAAATACTTCCACATAGGCTCTTTGCATTTCATAGGAATTTACTTGGAAAAGTGATTAAACGGTTTACACTTGCAACTCTGAGGCTCTGAGGTCTAGTAAATAGAGGGCTTGAGTTTTAAAGGATTTGGGTTCAAATCCTACCTCAGACGTTTGTTCAACAACACTAGAATACTAGGACAATAGTGGCCCTAGCCCTTGAACTGGCTGCTGGGTTTGGGATTTCATGGTGGTTCATTATTTACCTGAGTAATGTACTTATGACAAATGCATGGAATGAGCCTGTAGCCTCAGAGTCAAAGCTTAAAGTGGGTAAATGTAGTGTTCAATAATCTCTTGGGACTGTTCAAAGGTCATTAGAAGCCTTCCAGTCGTTTCTAGAATTGTGTTGTTATTGTTCATTACTGTCCTACTCTTTGTGACCTGCTAAACCAGACCTATCGTGGCCAGGATGCCGCAGTGGTTTGCCATTTCCTTCTTCAGTAGATTAAGGCAAGCAGAAGTTAAATGACTTGCCATAGAATAATAAATGAGGATATTTGAACTCAGATCTTTCTCACTTCAGGTGCAGAATTCTATCCACTGAACCACCTAGCTGCCTCCGTTACCTCCTCCCTGGCAGCACATTTATCATTACAGTGGGCTTTTACATCGATTCTCTTATTACGTTTCACAATAATTTGGTGAAATGGCCAGGACAGGTCTGCTTAGATCCACTTTGCTCTATGGTTACTGAAAAACTGAGAGATTGAGTCACTTGCTGGAGGTCACATAGCAGATTAGTGACTCAGCTAGAGCAAGAACTAGGTGTTCCATTTCTTCCCCCTCCTCCCGATTCTGGTTGTTTCAACTCACCATGTTCTCTTTGGAGAGGTTCTATGATGATTATTTTTTAAGAATATGCTTAGCAATGACCAAAATTTATATAGATGATAACAGCATTGTTAAGTGGCTCATTTTTGGTCCCTGTTGTTGTTCCTCCGTGGGAGTTTGCTATGTGCAATAGAATCTTTCTCCAAAGACAAATCTTGGATATTTTTCTTTCCTTGGCTCACCAGTTGATTGGTAGAAAAGCACAATTGACTGAAAAGTACAAGGAATACAAGACTCTGCTGGGTTTATTGTTGACTGGTTTACAAAAGAGCCTTTCACCGACTATCTTGAACAAAAGACAGCCTTGAAGGCTTTTTGTGAATAAAGCATGCTGTATATATTAAGTTCATACAGAATTTCTGACAAATGTTACCTGGAAGAGTCAGAAGACAGATGGTGGATAGAGGGTTGACCTTGGAGTAGGGGAAATGGTGGGTTCCAAGTCCTCCTCTGACACAGTCTACTAATGTGACCCCAGGGTAGTTCTTTTATCTCTGGAGTCCCCACCTACAAAGACAATAAATTATAGGAAAAGGCTAATTTAAATCCATGCTATTGAATCTTGCCTCTGGAACCCACTTCCCCTCCAAAGAAAAGATATAACCACTCAAATAGTTTGTTGAAAGCCTCTAATTATCTACATCAAGAGAGAAATAAGATACGGTAATAAAATATGGTATTTGGGTATGTTAGGAAGACTATCCTGTGAAGGGTTTAAACAGAAGAAAGATTCCTCAGAGATAATGAGTTAAATCAATTAGCATTTATATAGAGTTTACTATGTGTCAGGCAATGAGTTAAGCCCTGGGGGATACAAAGAAAGACTTCCATCTCAATAAATTTGTTGTTTTTGAGTCATGTTTGACTCTTGATTATCCAATTTGGGTTTTTGTTTTGTTTTGTTTTGTTTTTATTTTTTGGCAAAGGCACTTGCCATTTCCTTTTCCAACTCATTTTACAAATGAGGAAGCTGAGACAACAAGGGTTAAGTGATTTGCTTAGAGTCACACAGCTGGTAAGTGTCTAAGGTCAGATTTGAACTCAGGAAGATGAATCTCCTTGACTCTAGGGTTGACACTCTATCCACTTGCCACCTAGCCTCCCATGATCTCAAGAAGGTTACATTCCAGAGGAATACTTTAGATGCTTCTGTTTGCAGATGATGTTGTAGTAATTAACATCAAGTGCCAAAGCACTGCAGAGCCTTTTCAGGGAGATTTGTGACCACTCAAAGGAAATCATCCTCTATACACCGAAAAACTCTAATAAAAAGTTTATTATCCAGGTTATATGACATGCAGTTGGATGGGTAATCCACTAAATTAATCCATCAGTATATTTATCTTGGATAGACACTGAAGATAAATATCAACAGAGCCAAGAACTGATTAGTTGTAACAGAACAGGATGTGTTGCATTTGAAAAGTTACATAACTTCAATACAACATCTTGTACGGTTTCAATATTATAAGACTAAAGATCATGGAACACTATAATCTCCAAAGAATCAAAGTTTCAAATGGTCCAAAAGACATTGGAGAGGAACATGGTGTAGGAGTAGACTGTGGTGTATTGACAAGGATGACGTGCCAGAGGCAGAAAAAAAGTATTAACTATGAAATGTATCACTGGAAAAAGGCGTGCTGGTCATCTGGATACTAACCAATGGACACATCTGAATATTGCATTAACATCCATGGAGGATTAACACCAGGAAATATTTTCTAACAATTAGAGAAACCAAAAGAGTTATGCACTTCTTCAGGATATAAGAAGTCCCCCAGTCTTGGAAGACTCAGGCAGGACCTGGCTAGATGAGCCAGATCATAGATGGATAGAATATTGTGAGGATTTGGGGAGCGGGGCACGGGTTGGACCAGATGGTCACTTGAGATTCCTCCCAGCTCCAAAATTTTATGATTCTATCATTTGTTGAAAGGCATGGACAAGAACCACACAGGATTAGGGTTATAATTTGGATCACTGAGAGAGGAAGAACTGATGTGGATGAGAATATGAAGCCATTGAGGCAAAGGTCACTAGGCTAAGAAATTAGACTTGTCAGTATTAGGTGGCTTTTGAACATTTGCATAGATAAGAATCAATGAGAAGCAGACGAGTAATTAGCTTGTCAGGTTACCTAGTAATAACCAAGAGGTATGAAAAATTAATATGAGTATAATTATCTTATAATATGGCACCAGAGGCCAGGACCTTGGATATTGTCATCCAGTGGAAGTATGTTATTAATAACAAATAGCAAGAAGAACTAATAGACATCCCTGTAGGCTGCCCATTAAGCTGAGTCCATTAGTCAAGGTTTGACCTAAAGCAACTTTGTGCAGTGAGTCTGAAGATGAACTCTCAGAGCTTTGTGAGAGAGGCAGGGCTCTCCCAAAGCCCCTGGTTAACTATACGAACTGACATGACATGAAGGTTGTCATAGTTCCAGTAATGTTTTATAAGCCCTTGTAGATTGTCATTCTGAGATATGAAAGACCTGGACTTAAATCTAGACCTCCAATGATGTTGAATCCAACAGAATTAATAATAGCTGACATTTATATGGCCTTCTAAAGTTTGCAAAGCACATGAGACAAATATGATTGCATTTGTGCCTCTTAACAATGGTCTGAGGCAGGAATTACAGATATGATTATTCTGCTTTGCAGATAAGGGAGGTGAGGCTTAAAGTGAGGGTCAAATAATTTTCCTGGGGTCTTATAATTAGTAAATATCAGAAGCAGAATTTGAATCCAGGTCTCTCTGACTGAAAGTCCAAACCTCTGTCTACATCATGCTACCTCTCAGGGACACCAGCAAAACAGTAACATGACATTTGGAGTTTATCAAAACTAATGCCTTCATATACGTGAAAAAACTGGGCCAGAAGAATTGGAAAAGTTGCTCAAGGTTACAAAAGTAGTAATTAGCAGTACTGGGATTTGACCATAGGTCTTTTCACTACAGATTCAGTGGGTTTTCCAATATACTTGCTTAATGGAAGAGAACTATAAGAAAATTGGTAGTAAATCTTAGAGGAAAAAGACAGTGAGGTTTTTAAAACAAGATCCATGCTAAGAGTCTGGAACTGTGTGCCTAATGGTTGTTGAGTGACTCTAGTCAATTGGCAGAAATGAATGGATAACTAAGGGGTGTGGTCATTTATAATAGAACATAATTCAATTTTCTGCATAATTAAGTGCCTAATTGTGTATCTAAATTTAGCTGAAGTAATTGAAACTGTATGGAATTTTGATTTGTCGGCAATGCTTTTTTCTTTTCTTCTAATATGCCAAATTTCGAGAAAAGCATTTACTTAAATTCTTGTGGATTCATTGCTACCTCCTAATTACACTTTGTGAAACTTGAAAGTTGCCCCAAACAACTGTAAGAAAATCAATAAGTATAAGTAATGGAAATATATGGAAGGATACAATGATAATTTGTGATTAGGAGAACAAGGCTCCCAGAAATAGGTTTAATATTCTATTTTTTTTTTGTAGCAAGAAGGAATCTCAAAAGAATTCTAACTCTTAAGTTTTAATTAAGATGAACAGATTTTTTTCTGCTTCATTTTAAAAAATTAAATCAGACTTCCCTAATCTTCATCCTCTTCAGAAAAAAAAAAAATCTAATAGTTCCAGGACTCTTAACCCAGTGCATTTCTTCATGCAATCAACATCCAGGAAATAATTGAGTGCCGACTACATGCAAAGTATTGGGAGAGGGGCTGTGAAGAATACAGTTATTGAGCATCTGCCAGGTGCCAGGTCTCATTCTACTGAGATACAAAGATCGATGAAGTTATAGCCCTTGCTTTCAAGAAGCTTATGGTAGAGGAGGAGGATAGGATAAGAGAAACTAGACACAGTGATTCAGTGGGGGTGGGTGTCCCTCCTCGGGAGTGTCGGACTAGAGTTTGCCTCCCGGACCCTGCTGTGGGACGTCCCTTCATTTGCCTGAGTTATAGTCTGCTCATCGTTAAACTGAAGGAACTGGACTACGATAACCTCTACCATCCCTTCCAGCTCTAAGTCTAAGACCTTGTGCTGTGCAGTACAAGTAGTGGGCGCTGTTGGGATGGAGAGGTAAAGGGTTAGCTCTGCCTTCAAGGGGACTCTCGACCTTTTAGTCTCCCATCGCTACCGTAGCGGAAGTACTCTCTCCTCCCCGACTGTCCTGGACTTCAAGCCCTTTGGCTAGCTTCCTTACCTCGATCCCACGCAGTCCTGCGAAACACTAGGTGTCGCTATTTCACCCAGGCCACTGTGATAGAATGAAAGTTAGGCTTAGTGTCTTGGGGGGGAAACTGTAGAGAAAGCCCCTACACCAAGTAGAGGTCCCATCACAGAACTTATAAATGGTTCTTATTGTGCCCCCAGTGAGAGAGATTTCCCAGCAATGAGCTAGGATTAGGGAGCCCAGTCCAGAGACAGGGATGGGGAGAAGGGGGGAGCCCAGGATCCTTCTGCACCTTCATGTCCTGCACCAATGGCTACAAGCAAACATGCTCCAGAAATTTATGAGAATTAAGAGATATTTATTTTAAAAATATTAGGACATTCATGAGATTTAGTCCACAAAATGTAGGGTTTTTTGTTTTGTTTTTAGCAGAAAATGATTTTAGATCCAGGCTCTGAAATTGGGCAGGAGGGGAGAGAGGAGGAGGGCTGCTAGCTCCTCTAGCTCCCCACAAAGCACCTGCTTTTTCACTCTTGTTCCAGAAGCCCCATAAGCAGATTCGTTTGTGCCTTCCTGCTTGCCCCTTCAGTTTCCTATCTTCCCTATGGACTTGAAGTACAGAAACTTGCATTACAAAACTGCTCTCACCTGCTGCCCTGTCCCTGGCAGCGACCGTCCACCTTCTCTCTCCAAGTTTTTCAGAGGATGCTTCCAAGTCCTACTCCCCCATTTCCTTGCCTGGAAAGATGAGCAAATCCTCAAAATCCTAGCAGTCTCTGTGGTCTAGATCCTTGCAAAATAGTTGTCTTATAATTATCTTCCTCCCTCCTTCCTTCCACCTACCCACCAACACATGGTCAGGCAAGACCTGTTTTCCATTGTTCTGTTCCTGGTACCTAGCATATTACTTTGCAATCTCTATTTTAAAAAATCTATGATTTATTGCTTCTGAGTAATGCTTAGCACAGTAGCTGATACCTAGAAAGTTGTTTGAGAAACACAGAGATTAGTTGATTTGTTTGGATCGCGGTGTCAGCGGATTTAATACAAAGATCTGATCTAGAGTTATGCTCTCTGATCAAATGTACAAAGGGATCTTTAAAATATGATCTTTAAAATGCTCAACATATATTGGATTATTTGCTGTCTAGGGGAGGGGAGAGGAGGAAAGGGAGGAAGAAAAACAGAACACAGCGTTTTGCAAAGGTGAATGTTGAAAACTCTCTTTGCAGGTATTTTGAAAATGAAAAGCTATTATTAAAAATATAATATGCTCTTTAGTCCATTTTGCTTTGAGAGGCATCTTGCTTAAGGAGAGAGCCAACAAAAAGCCTCAGTTCAAGTCTCTGATGTAGACTAGCTTGAACAAGTTATAACCTCTTTGGATTCTGGACAAGTTTTGAAGACTATGAGTTGCAGAGCAGTTGTTGACATTAGTAAGGGAGTTTCTGCACCAAGAATTTCATATTTAATGAAGTCACAATCTGGCAAAAGAAACCATCTGCTTCTATGTCCACCCTCCTCCTCCTAATGGCCCAATTTTTGGTGATAAGCTGGTCTACTTTGGACTAGGTTGGTCCTCACATAAAGATGCAGTTCTGCTCATTAGTTCTTAGACTCTGCCCAGCTTGGCAGGTTCGACTGGACCTTATTCTTTGTTGGAGGACCTTGGAGAAGCCAGAGTTGCTTCCACATCAAACTGAGGCGTCTGAGAAGGACTTTAATGATCCTTTTATCAGGGCAGAACGTTAATGTTCACCTAGGGACAAAGATAGGGATTGGATCTGGGATTCGCTGGCATGTGGAAGTCTCTCTCCCAATACAACTTGGGATCACTTCTAGTTTTTATACTTATTTTCCCAGAGAACTTGGAAGTTAATCAGAATCATACAGCCAGTAACTGTTACCTAACCATGCTAAATCTTCTGATTTATTTTTTCCTTTTATGCTTCTCTAGTGGAAGAATCTCACTTAGAGGCAGCACTTCATAGTAAGTAGTAAATAGTTGATTATGACCTAGTTCAAATCCTGCCAATGACACGTTGTCTCAGTGATCTGTAGTTCATGATCTCATGGGGGGGGGGGTCCTGTAACTGGGTGTGGGGGTTGCAAAATTATGATTTATTTTCAGTAAATGTTTGATTTGTATACCTATTTATATACCTATATACCTGAGGTCACAAAAAAATTTCTCAGGCAAAAAGGGGCCACAAGTGGAAAAAATTTAAGAAGCTCTGTTCTAGGCAATTCTCTTAAGAATACTCTATGCTGAAAACTTAGAGAATGGATGAATAAGTTATGGTATATGAATGTTATGGAATATTATTGTTCTGAACGAAATAATCAGTAGGGTGATTTCAGAAAGAACTGAAGAGACTTAGAAGAACTGATTCTAAGTAAAGTGAGGAGAACCAGAAGATCATTGTATACAGCTACAGCAAATGATCAATTCTGATGGATGTGTCTCTTTTCAACAGTGAGGTCAGTTCCAATAGACTTGTGATGAAAAGATCCATCTGCACCCAGAGAAAGGACTGTGAGGACTGAGGGTGCATTATAACATAACATTTTAAGTTGTTTTTTTTTCTTATGCAGCACGATAATTGTGAAAATATGTATAAAAGAATTGCCCATGTTTAACATATATTGAATTATTTGCCATCTAGGGGAGAGGGGAGAGAGAAGGGAGGAAGGAAAAAAACCTGAAACACAAGTTTTTGCAAGGGTCAGTGTTGAAAACTATCTATGCATGTGTTTTGAAAATAAAAAGCTTTCTCTATAAAATTTTTTTAAAAAATTGCAACCCCCCCCAGAAGAATATAAGTTATGGGGAAAGTGCTGATCTACGGTAGGAATTCCCTAGACCAATTAATTGTTGATTCTGTCCCTAATTTGAAGAATTATCCTTTGCTGAACTGAAGGTGTGGTGAAAGAATTTTAACTCATAAAGATGAATATTTTTAGACTGTTAAAAAAAATCCATATAAAGGAAGCCCTACGTATATCCATGTGGCATTAGAATCTTCTTACCACTTCTCCTTCAAGCTACTAAATGCTAAATCCACTTTAAAACAAGAAACACTAAGAACTTTTTTCTTATAGGTAACATTTTGAAACTGGCTGCTGCCTCTATTTCTTTTCCTTCTTGGCACTGCTGTATTTTTATCCAAATTTCTGGCAGGGTCTGTGCTCTCTTATCAAAACAAATCATTCCCCTACTAACTAATCCTAGTGGCCTATTTAGCATCCATCAGCGGAGGGGAGAGGTCAGCCTGACCCAGAGTGTGGACTATGAGGAAATTATATAGCCAATTATAATGTTAACTTAAAATGTAGTGAAGCAGAGAATTGGGTTAATGGAATTAGAAAACCGTGGTTTAGAAGTTGTGTAAGAGAAAGATGAAGCCATATACTTCAATAGTTATGATAGTTCTAAAAAAATTAGAACAAGTATTTTTATGAGTATAGGTTCAAATAATCATTTTGTGATTAAAAATAAAAAGACTACAATTCATAGCAGTAAAAAGGGAATCTAAGGAACTAGTTTTTTTCTACAGGTAATATGACTTTTAAAAGCCTAAATAATGATTTAAAAAAAATTTCAGTGCCACATATATCAGCACTTACTAAGGACTTCAATATAATTCATTTTGATGCCATCTCAACATAATCCATTCTCAGTGCTTTAATCTCATTTCTTCCATTTAGATTTGGGTTGCAATCATAGATGAGAATGATTGTTCTTCAGACTCTCAGCAATCAGTCTCTAACAAAGAGGATGTCCCTGAGACAGTTTCTATGACAACCTTCATTCTTCCAAAGATGTGCTTTCTGAGTTTTCATCAAAATAAAGAAAATGGTTTTGTGTCACTAACCAAATTGGCCAGTGTGATGTTATTTGTCACAGCATAGGAGTTGTATTCACAGTCATGCTAATCAAAGTGTGGATCTTTTGAAGTAGTCTAGAATGAGTCACATTAGACATATGTATATCTGATTTGCTTCTTGGAACTTTTAGACATCATATGTTTGCTATGCAAGTAACTGAGCTTTAAGGGGTGATTTTTCATCTGTGATAGGTGATTGACCTGGCAATTTTTCTTCCAGTGCTCAGGGTTTCTAAAAAACACCAAAATAAGAATCCCTTTTTAAAAAGAAAATTAGAATTTTAAAAAATTAGAATTTCAATGGACAAAAATATAGCTACATAACACATATATTTATGATCACATATGCATATACATGTATATATATATATACATGCATAATGCATACACAATATACATATAGTCTATTTCTGCTTCCAGGAAAGCAGCACAAGGCAGCAGATAATTTTAAGGTTGTGAACACCTGAGTTTAAGATTCAAATCTTATTCTTAGTTTTAGTGGGCCTATGATCATCTGCCTTAACCTTTGAGCCTTGGGCAACTATCCAAGACTAGGTTGCAATCTGCTTTGTTGAAGGGAACTCCCATATGGATGTGAGAGCAAGTACAACCCCTTAGAAACATTATCACAAATATAGGTTTAAAGGAGAGGCCACTGAATTTCTGTAGATGTTCCCTGAATGAAACTTGAGATATTCTCTTATAACTATCATATTGATTAAGGTAAACTTGACATACTGATTTGGGGGAATTGTGTGCTCCTGTCTGTACTGTAGAACATCAAAGCTGGCTCTATCAAGAATTAGAGCATTTCTTCCCATCAGTTAACTCAATACTCTTCAATGTTAAGGAGATAGAATTCTATCTTTGTTAGTTGTAACCCCCCGACCCCCACCCAACAGCCAAGTCAACATGTATAATTGCTGCTACAGCCAAAAATTCGTGATCCTATCTACTTCTAACCAAGTGAGGAATTTCTACACGTGTAGCAACAGTTCCATAATCCATCACCCTTTCATTCTGGAAGCCTTTTCGGTTTGGTTTAGGATCTGCCAAATTTTGAGTTTCACTGGCATAGCCTGAATGCGTGGCTCAGTGATTTCTTATTAAATGCTGATTTGATTGATTTTTTTTTTTTCTACTTTAGTAGGAGAACTTATCAGTTTATCTAAATAGGCTATATCAATCCTCTACCCTTCTGGATAGAATGAAAGGTGTCTTTCTGCTACTACTTTGTACAAGATTCAAATTGAAATTAAATCCCATAAGCCAAAAGGTATCAATTTTTTCTTATTCCCCCCCCCCCCCACTATGATTTATCTTCTCCAGTGAAAGAGGATCTTAGCAAAGAACCTGGGAATATAAGTGAATTTTAACTTGTGCTCCTCTGACCCACTCTTTCTCTGCATTTCCACTTCTTTTCTCAATATGTGTAAAGATTTAGAGCTGGAAGAGACTGTATAATTCAATCCTCACATTTTACATATGAGGAAACTCAGACATAGGACTTCAAGTGACTAGTTCAAGGTCACAAATGAAGTTAGAGATAGAGGTGGAGTTTGAACCCAGGTCCCTGGCTTCCTAAATAATTCTTTTTCCATTGTATTATGCTACCTCTTAAATATCTTTAAAGCTATTTAACCATTACTTATTCTATAGAAATTGAAAGTTTATCAATGAGCTCCGATTCTGCTGATGTTGCTTGAATATCAGTTAATAGACTGGCCTAATTGAATTTTTGCTGATAGAAAAGAAACCTTCTTACTTCTTTTTCATAACCCAAAACTGTGTGAATATAAAAGCATATTTCAACCAGTTCAATAATAGAATTTTCTCTCAGGACACATAAGACCTGGTCCCACCATGCTATTGAAAAGCCTGTCATAGAATTCCTTGGAAATTATTTTTCAGAGGGTGGTTAGGTAAGAAACTCATGACATTAATTTGATGAAGCATAATATAGTCTTGAAGCTCCTCTTTTCTTGCCATCAAATGGCACACACTTAAAGAGAGACTCATTTTTATGACTATGAACTCTTAAATTTTACTTTATGTCCCCAAAGAGTATTTGAAAAATACTTTTCCCCACCTGGGCAGCCTGCTAAAGCTTAGTTAACTGCTCCTTATAGAGTCCATATGCTGAGAATCAGGATAAACACAATATGGAGAAAATAGTATTACATCTGAAGAATACGCTTGCTTCAGCCCTGCTTAGCATTTCATTGCTGTGATATATTTTAGTAATTTGCAGGACTATAGTGTGCATGTTTAAATCCTGAAATACTCATCCTTTTAAAATATAATTCACATAAGAAAGTGAATAATTTGAAAAGGTAGAGATTCAATTACTTAACAGGTATTTATTAAGAAGTACCTACTCTGTGCTGGGAACTGCATTAAGTACTAGGTTTAAATAAGACACAACCCTTAACCTCCTGTAAGTGCTTACAGTATTTTTTTCTGTTTGTTTTCTGTTAAACATCAGTTGATATTGTCTATATTGTCCTTCATGTTTGAATAGGACCTTTAATTGCTAAATGAAGACAAATGGAGATGACAAATTATCTGAGAATAACAAACTGACTTTTTCATGTAGCAAGTGTGAGCAAAGATGAATTTAGTGATATACTTAGGAGGAATCATAAAAATTAATATTAGCCAAGTTTTGTAATGAAGAAGAGAGGAAAAAAGGCAAGTTTTTGACTTCTTTGCAGAAGTGTAAGACTATGTGTGTATGGAATACTGTACATATTGACTCCCTTGGTTGATATGTTATTTAGCTCTGTGTGTGTGTCACTGTATTTGTGTGTGTGTGTGTGTGTGTGTATGTATGCGCACGCGTGTGCTCGAGTATTTTTCACTTTCTTATTTATGCTTTGTTAAGAGGGGTAGCTTACTGGGTAGGAAAGGAAGAAGAATATTTTTGGAAATAAAGGTAATTTAAAAACAAAATATATCAATACAATTTTAAGAGAAACATTAAAAAAAACAAATATTATAAAATGATGATTTATGAAGCTAAGCTTTTACTGTAAGGAGTTTGGAACCCAAGTATGTGTATATCAGGACTTCAAGGTTCATGGGTATGTATCCTCTTTGCCAGGAAAGATCACAGCTTATTTATCAAAGCTTCAGTAGATGGTTTGTGTGGCCAAAAAATTCCACATATTCACCTGAGCCCCTTAGAACTTAATCAAGGGATTAAGCCATACTTGGACCTTTTCTGGTTGAACCTGTAAGTGCTTGGGTTCTGCTTAGGAAAAATTTTGACAGTCCTAGATCCATCTACATTGTGATGAAGCAGTGTAGTATGATTTTCAGGGATATTCAAATACCCCACTTTTTATTTATACTGAAAATCCAATTCCAATAAGATTTGATCCTACCCCATGGCAAAAGCAGCATGGCGTACTGGGCAGAGAACCAGCCTCTGAGTCAGACTGACCCAAATTCAAGTCTTGAATAGGACACAGAATACGACTCTAGGTAGGTTCCATGTTTACTTTTTAGGTCCCCAGATAATTCTCTCTTTGTTTTTTAAGAAAAAAAATTTAAATGTGCTTTTTGTAAACTTAAAAAAATAGAAAAAGAAAAAGAAATTTTCATATGCACAGAAGAATATTAGGGGATTCAAAATATGTAAAAAAAATTTCCATTTAAAGAAAATTTATAAGAGAACATATTATATTCAAAACTGTTCATGTTTTCTTTGCTTCCTTTTAGGTTTTCTTTTGTTCTCTGCTGTGCATTTTTTACTTTATTCTTTTTCCCCACTTCCTTCCTTCTCACCTTCCTCAAGTAAGCTATAGTTAAGTACAGATATATTTGTGTTTATATGTGTGTGTGTGTACATTTTTCACTTTTTAATTTATACTTTCTTATGCATATACATATATATACATACATATTACACATATGTACCCATACATTCATATAAATATATGTAAGGTTGTATTGTACTATGTTTATTTTTCATTGGTTTCTCTGAAAATGGATAACATCCTTCTTTTTAGATCCAAATATTTCCATATTGTCCTAAATCCATTAACTCATCATTTCCTGTGCCACAGCAATAATCCAACTTTATACTATCTAATTGTCTTAAATAGTGGTTGATATATAATATAGTTTTCCTATTTTTCTCTTGTGCTTGAATTTATTTTAACTTTAACTTTATGTAAAATCAATGATTACTACCCCTACTTTTTTTTCTAATAAATTCTACTCCTGATTGTTACTGTATTTGCGTATAGCTCTTGTTTTTTATTGCTGATAACTCTTCTACTTTACTTTTTCCATAGCTTCCCTTGTTATTACTTAATCTTCCCCCACCCCTCCCTTATCATCCCATTAATCTATACACTTTATCCTATTCCCATTAATCTGTACATCCTTCTATATCACATCTTATCCTATTCCCTCCCCCCTCATCTCTTAACAATTTTTAAAGAGTTTTATACTTTTCTAGATTTATATGTATTGTTCTCTCTTTAACCCATTCCCCATGTGAGTAGGATTTCAGAACTACCAGCTCTCCTCCCCCATCTAATTCCTCCATGTCAGTTTTTGCTCTTGAACTATATTCATATAACGTAATTATTGTTTTTACCTTTTCTTACAGGGTTTTGCTTTTTAGAATCATATGATTAATTGAATCCCAATCTTTCTTTTGAACTGCCCAATTACTGACAATCTTAGACATATGGTTTACATTTCCATGTATAAAACATAAGCAGATTGTCCTATTGAATCTATTGAAATTAGTCTTTGATGTTTACCTATTATTTCTCTTGGCCCTTAGGTGTCAAGTTTTCTATTAAGTTCAGGGCTAAGCCTGGAAATTCATTGAATGTCCATTTTTTTTTTTTTGTTTTTGTTTTTGTTCAAGATAATGCTGAATTTTGCTGGATATAAATTTTTCTGTTGCAATCATAGTTCTTTTGATTGGTGAAATATTGTATCCTAAGACCTGTGGTCTTTTACTGTGCTGCTTATAGGGCTTGTGTGATTCTAATTGTGGTTCCAGAATATTTGAATTGTTTTTTTAAATTGTTGCTGCTTATAAAATTTTCTCTTTGATCGAGGGCTTTCAGAACTTGGCTATGGTGTTCCTGCAGGTTTTCCTCATAGGATCTCTTTCAGGTGATGATTGGTAGAGTTTTTCTATTTGTACTTTCCTCTATAGTTATAATATTTCTGGACAATTTTCTTTAATGATTTTTTGTATTCTTGCATCAAGATTCATTTTTTGGCCACAGTCTTCAGGCATGTTAATTATTCTTAAGTTTTCTTTTCTTGATCATTCTCCAGATCATTTGTTTTTCTGATGAGATATCTCACATGCTCTTCTTTTTTTTTTTTCATCCTTTATATTTTGTTTAATTATTTCTTGGGGTCTTGTAACCCACTGGCTTCCTCTTGCCCAATTCTAGTATTCAAAGAGTCATTTCCTTCCTTTAGTCTTTTGATCTCCTTTTCTACTTGGCTGCCTCTCTTTTCTTGAATTGCTTTTTAAAAAGTTTTTCCTTGTCTCTCTCGTTTGATTTTTAAAGTCAGTTTTGAATTTTTCTATGAATTCTTTATGGGCAGATGACCATTTAGCTTTTTGGGATAGGAGATGCTTTTAAAAACTTCAATATTCTCCTCTCCAGATGAACTTCAGTTTTCCTAATTCTCATAATAACTTTCTATGATTGGGTTCCTTCTCTTTTCAATGATTTTTTTTTTGGGGGGGTTACGAGCTTATTATAATCACCACTAGAGCAGGAGTATGAAGGATGTTCCTCTGGCTTTAGGTCTTCCTTCAGTTCTCCTCTTTGGCCTGGAATCTGAACCCAAGAACTCCATCCTCCTGTGAATGTCGACCATGTCCCTGCCCCACTGCTTCTGCAGTCGGGCCTGTGCTGGTTCCTTCTCACCCACAGCAGTGTCTCAGCAGCACCGCTGCACCTGTGCATTCCTTATCAGCAGAGGTTCTTTCAGTTTTTCCCAACTCAGTCCGACAATGCACTTCTCACACTGCCTGGGAGGGGAAAGTTCCTGTGCCTGGGACTGGGCCACTTCCCAACCTAGCTAAACCCTGAATGCTGTTTCAGAGGAACTAATCTGGAGGTGTTTACAATTCACAGGGGCCAGACATTAATCTGGTATCTTTCTTCGGATCTTCTCCGGTTGTCCCAGGAGGATCACTATTCTGTCCCATTTCCTGTTTGTTTTTAACTGTTACATGGTTTCCCTGAGGTGCAGTTTTCTCTTATTTGTGAGGGAAATATGGAGAATTTGGAATTTTCTGACCTACTCTCTGAATCCTCTCCCCAGGTAATTCTCTAAGATTCTAATTTACATATGGTTGCTACCTTCATTGGTAAAGAGTGTTTCCTTCAGGGATACAATCACAGGTTTATTTTTTTTTTAACTCTCTAATTAAAGGATTCCTGTTTAATTAGTTACGAATTCTCCAAGGTTATCAGAAGAGTGTAAGTTCTGATGGGCCCTACCACGCAATACAGGCTTTGAATGTAGGTTTAGTGGGTTCAAGTGAGTGAGGAGAGGTCATGTTTGCTAGGATGATGGAAACCTTAGCCACTAATGCTTTCCATGACCCTATGTCAAGAGGACATGCAATCTGTGTAGATGAAGGGAATACTTACATTTTATCAAAGAAATTATTGATCCTTAAAATGTTGATCATTTTGCCTATTAGATGGAACCCTAAACAGCTCACAATAATAGTCCTCATAGCTTCTCCAAATAAACAATAATCACAGTTGTCATCATAATTGCTTCCTTTCTGTGGCAATGCTGTGTTTTTCCTCCACAGGAAACAGTCAGCCTTTCCCAATTATAACTACTTAACAACATATGATAAAGGGCATAGTTTCAGTTAACTGGCACAGTCTGTCAAAGTGAGTTACTTTCTGAGCATGATATAAAAATATATCATGGTATTACATTTTTAATTTAATATGTATTATGAAGTGCCAAGTTAAAGATTTTATGTATCACATTTAATAAAGTGATAGTTAATAGAGTCCATTTATCCTGGACTTTATAAATTTAACAATGGAAGAGTAACACTGTAGGACTCCATGTCAGCTAAAGACCATTGGGACTAGAAGAGACATTAAGGATCATTTAGCATTACTTCCTTATTTTATAGGTGAGGAAATTAAGACTCATAAAGGTGAGGGTATTTTGTCCAAGGTCAGGCAAAGAATTAGTGTCTGGGCCAAGGCCAGACCTTTTGACTCTGAATCTTTTGCTTTTTTTAGTACACTCTGCTGCTCTTGATCCTAATTTAAGGTGGATTATGGAAAGTACAACACATATTTATTTCTTTTATAGACATATAATGTGATATAATTGAAATATTGAATTGAAAGTTAAGCTTTTATTTTTAGCCTTAGATCTTTAACTTAATGTTTGTGTGACCTGTATAAACCCAATTGGATCTTCATTTAATTCAACTCATTTTTTCCCCAAGTATCCACTATATAGGGTATCCCAGTGGTCCTCAAACTTTTAAAATAGGGGCCAGTTCACTGTCCCTCAGCCTGTTGGAGGGCTGGACTAGAGTAAAAACAAAAGCTCACACTCTGTCTCCTCCCCTCAGCCTATTTGCCATAACCCCGTGGACCATATAAATGTCCTCAGGGGCTGTATCTGGCCCGCAGGCCATAGTTTGAGAATCTCTGGGGTATCCCAAAAGTCTTACAATAATTTTAGGCTTAAAAAGCTTCAGAAATACAAAGGTTACATACTGAGAGAAAACATCATTTAGAAATTTATTTATGTAAATATGTTTTGTACTTTTTAGCTTTGAAAATTTTTAATAATACATTTCTAATTTTAATTTTAGCAAGATAAAAACATGCTGTCATTATGAATTATGTGTGTAAGAATTTCTGATAGATATTTTCTCAGACTGATGCATCAGAAGAGGAGATCCTTTTACATGGCTACTTCAGACATCTGATCTATTTCCATTAGAAATAGATGGAGTTTTTTTTTTTGGTGGAGTTACATCAAAACTGTTGTGTATTCAGCAAAATTCTGTATTTTAGATGATATTAATATTAACATTAGTTACTAAACAGCATCTGATGAAAATTTCTAGGAAATTCAAATATCAACTAGAGCAGTGTATAGCATAAGGTGGTGGTTATGGGGAATTTTAAATAAGAAACAGAAAAGGATCCACATATGCAAAAATGTTTGTAGAAGGTCTTTTTGTAGTGGCAAGGAATTATAATGTGAGTGGATGCCCCTCAATTAGGGAATGGCTGAATAAGTTATGGTATATAAATGTAATGGAATATTATTGTTCAATAAGAAGTAAAAAGCAGGCAAATTTCAGAAAAGCCTAGAAAGACTTATATGAACTGATGCTGAGTGAAATGAACAGAATCAAGAGAACATTGTGCACAGTAACAAGAAGTTTATATGATGATCAACTGTGATGGACTTGGCTTTTCTGAGCAATGCAGTGATTCAAGATAATTCCAAATAGATTTGGGATGGAGGATGCCATCTGCACCCAGAGAGAGAACTATGGAGACTGAGTGTGTATTGAAGCATGTATTTTCACCCTTTTTTGTTAGCTTGTTTTTTCTTTCTCATGGTTTTTTCCCTTTTGGTCTGACTTTTCTGGTACAACAGGACAAATATGAAAATGTTTAAAAGGATTGTACATGTTTAACCTATATCACATTGCTGTCTTAGAGAGGGGGAGAGAGGAAGGGAGAAAAGATTTGGAACACAAAATCTTATAAAAATTTTGGAAACTATATATATTTAGAAAAATAAAATACTATTGAGGAAAAAAAAAAGAATATACTGAAATGTTATATTCTAGTTTGAACCAGGATTTTAGCTTAGCCTTGCATGGAATCATTTCCCCAGCCTGTTGTCTGGTTTATGAGTGTCTCAACTACTCTTTTGAGTTCATTATAACAGCTATAGATAAAGAGAAGGAACCAAAATTAGGCATAGTCAGTAAGACGAATGTGAATAATGAATCATCAATTTTTTTCCTAAATTTGATAACTGTAAGATTCCCCCTAAGCATTTGTGGGTGTTATTTGGTCATCTTTTACTTTTAATGCTCATTATTTCAGGAACAATGATGGGTTTTGATTTTCATCCTCATAAACCTGCCACATATTTCTGGAGCTTGGAGTTCATTCAAATTTGAATGTGGATAGGGGCTATTAATTCATTTTTCTTTTGTAACTTTGATATATATTCAGAGCTATCCAGGCAATTAGAACTATTGTAACAATTAGAGCTATTCAAAAATAAAAAAGACTGCCTTAGAAAGTAGTGGGCTTCCCCTTGCTAGAGGCCTTCAAACAAAAGCTGTGGGGATGCTGTAGAAACATTTTTTTTTGTATTTGAGTTGTATTAGATGCTCTCTGAGAATCCCTTCCAGGTATAAAATTCTGGGTTTTGATACCAGATTATGGTTGGAAAATTCTTCTGTATGTACAAGGTATTGAGTTAAAATTCCCTCTTTGTGATGTAAATGCTATTAAAAAAACAACTATAAGACATTGTCTTTCTGAAGATCTGGACTAAATACTCTAATTTCCACTAAACTTGCTACAGATCTTGATGGAAATGGAATAGCTTCTGTGGAATAGTCTTTTGAGCAATAAAATGGAAACTTTGTCTAATCTCAAAGAGGTTAAAAGCATATTTCTATTATCAAATGATTCTTTCTAGCATTGTTTACTTGACAAAATGATTTTTACCTCATAGAGGAATAATTCTAATTGTAAGTCTTTGCGAAAATAAGTGGTATAAGTATGAAGTCTTTTAAAATCAGTTAACTGGCTAAAGATACCATTTCTAATTGCTAGCAGCAATTAGAACCATCTGTTAAGAATTCTGAGGGTGCCTGTTACATGATAAATGTTGGACTTGGTGTTGTGGAGATGCCAAAGAAATGGAAGAGGTTGTAGTTCTTGTCCTCCAAGAGCTTACAAGGTAGACAAGAAGACAAGACACCCACATATGCAAAATATAGAAATGTACAAAGTGGTATTTGATGATGGCTAAATGATATCAGCAAAAGGGAATATGAGTGTCATGGAGATAAATTCGATAAGACCTGACAACTGACAAAAAAGTAAAAAAACCTAGGTGACTGGAAGGTTGGGAATGCCTTCAACAGGTAGAGGGAAATGTATGGAAAGGATGAATTTAGGGGAAAATAAGTTGGATAAATTGAGTTTGAAATGCTTTTGGGATATCCATTAGAAGATATTCCATAGGCAGTTGGTCATAAAGAGCTAGAGCTCAGAAGTGAGATTGGCATTGTATAATAGGTTTAGGGGTCATCTGATGAATCAATCTGTAGAAGCTGATTCTATTAGCAAGAGAAAGGGCCTATATATAAAGAAGAGGACCTAAGAAAGAGTCTTAGGAGAGGATAACTATGGCTAGAGAGTAGGATTCTCTTTTTATTATTATGAATTTGATAAAAAACAAAAATATGTAAATATTTCTATATACAGAAAAAAGGATTATATATGAAACTGGATCCATAGAGAACTCCAGCCATAATAGCTTCCTAGATAAAAGACAGACCATCTAGCTCTTATAAATCCTATTCTAGCAAAACCAGTGAGAAACTATGTTGATTCTTTCATCAAAGAAACTACACAAAAAGTCAGCCAGAAACCTAAAGGCAATTGGAATAGGGGTCATCAGCAAAGTTTGGTCAGGGAAGCCTCCTAGAAAAAATAAAATTGGACCAAGAGAACACATGTACCCTGGAAAGCTATGTGTCTGGAGTCAGTAAGTTTGGAAGATTCCCCTGAGTGCCAAAGCCTACAGTGGTCAGAAAGCCCCAGTGTGGGAACCTCAGAATCTGTGGGAAGTAGCAGTGAGTGTAAATCAACAAACACTGTGAAGTCACAGATCTTTGATTGGTATAGTCCAGGGCTTTGATGTCCCCAACATTATCCTGAAATGATAGAGAGGACCTTGAAGATCCAGTATTCTGGAATTTAAAGATCCATAATTTTGGAAGGTGCAGGTCTGTTCAAGAAGCTAGGTGATTTATAAAATCAAACAAGACTGACCATCCTACTCAATAGAAAAATGGTGCCCATCTTTTTAACAATGAGGTGAGTCAGATCAATTATAATAGACTTGTGATGGAGTGAGCCATCTGCATCCAGGAGGTCTGTGGAGACTATGTGGATCACAAGATAGTATTTTCACCTTTTTTGTTGTTGTTTACTTACTTTTTTTTTCTTTCTCATTTTTCCTTTTTGGTCTGATTATTCTTGTGCAGAATGATAAATATGGAAATATGTATAGAAAAAATGTACATGTCTAACCCATATTGGATTACTTACTGTTGGGGTAGGGGGAGGGAAGAGAGGGAGAAAAATTTGGAACACAAGATTTTGCAAGGGTAAATGTTGAAAACTATTTTTGCATATATTTAAAAAATAAAAAGCTATTATTAAAAAAAAAGAAAGAAAAAAGAAAATGGAGCCTGCCCCTCGCACAAAGCCCCAATTAATGAACCAAAGCCGGAAAGATAAATAATTCAAAGAAAACAACAATCATTATAAAGAGTTATTGAAAATCCTGAGAACCTTAAAAAGAAAAGAATTAATAAAGCCATAACAACTATAAGCTGAGAAAAAATTGGGTTTTCCATAAGTATAGCATGAATTTCTAAATGGATGAAGCAAGAAGTAAACATAAAACTCTTGAGGAAAGAATTAAAAAAAGTATAAGTAGCATAGAAAAGAAAGTGATAAATCTTTAACCACGAAGTGGAATCCCTGAAAACAAGCATGGAACAAATAGGAATTAATGGTTCCATTAGAGGCCAAGAAAGATTAAAACAAAATAACAATATTGGGAAAAATGTAAGACATCTGATATTAAGTAATTCACCTGGCCAAGAAGTGAAGTAGAAATCATTTAAGAATCATTGGATTTCTTAAAAACTATGAAATCATCAATTAAACCTGCCCACATTTATTAGAACCAGAGGACTAAATAAAATATTAAAAGAAATTCCTATACTTCCTGAAAGGGACCTTAAAAAAATCTCAAGAATGTCATAGTCAAAATCTGGATCTCTTATTTCAAAGAACAATATTAGAAGCATACAAAAAGAAGTTCCAATACCAAGAAGCTCAGTATCATACAACATTTGGCAGCTTTTACCATAAAAGAAAAGAAATCTTGGATTAGAATATTGCAAAAGGCAAAAGACGTAAGGTTATAACCAGGAATAACTTCCTCTGTAAAGCTGAGTAAAAGGAGATATGTATCTTTAATGTAACAGAAGACTTTCATGCATGTCTAATGAAAAGAACAGAGAGTTGTAGGAATTTTTGTAACATAAACATAGGAATCTAAGGAAATCTAGAAATTCATATTTACTTGATTAATTGAAAGGAGTGTATGATGATATTGTGCTAACATTCTAATAGGTTGAAAAGAAACAGATGTCTTTTAAAAACTTTAATGGTTTTATCTCCTCAATTGTACTTTATTTTTTTCAAATACATGTAAAGATGGTTTTTAACATTTTTGTAACATTTTGAGTTCCAAATTTTCCCCTTCCTTCCTTTTTCTCCTCGCTCCCCAAATCAGCAAGCAATATGATGAAAATTATACATGTACAATCATTTTAAACATATTTCCATATTTGTCATGTTGTGAAAGAAAAATAAGACCAAAGGGGAAAAACCTATGTGAAAGAAAAAAAAGATGTGGATGGCATTTTATCAGAATACTTACTGGCCAGACATGAAGCTGAATGGACAGCCCATCCATTTTGAACAGATGCTACATATGGACAATAAGCTGAGAAGGAGAGTAGGAAGTTGAGTAGGAAGAAGAGACAGAACAGACTGGAATGTTGTTGAAAATCGTTCAGTTATTTTCAATGATTCCAAGTAACTGCCTGTTCCAAAAGCCCATCTTTTCCTAAAAAGACATTATTTTGTCAGGAATGTTTTATGGCTACAAGTAACAGAGTGCCCAAATTTCTGAATCATAAAAATTGCAGGCGACACACTAGGCAAAAGCATTGTAGGCTGTACCATATTCATAATGATGGCTTGTTTGGTAGAAGTAGGAAAGGCAGTTAGGTAGCATGATAGCATGATAAATAGAATATTCAAGTTGGAGTCAGAAAGACCTGAGTTCCAATCTTACCTCAGACATTTATTAGCTACATGACTATGGGCAAATCATTTAACCTAGGGCTTCTCAAACATTTTCTATTCATGATCCCTTTTTGCCCAAGAAATATTTATACTACCGGGGTATAGATGTATATGAAATAGGTATGCAAATCTAATGTTTACTGATAATAATTAATCATTTTGTGATGTTCACATTCAGTTATACAATTCCATATGGGATCACAACTCACAGTTTAAGAAGCTTTGATTTAATCTCTATTAGGTCTCAGTTTCCTTATCAGTAAAATGAAGATAATAATACCACCTACTCTCTGGAGTCATTATAATGAATAAATGATATAAGATTTGTAAAATGCTTAGCAAATCTTAAAGTGCTATATACATGTCACTTTTAAATAATGATGACAATAATAATGATAGCTACTTGTCTGTTTCCTCATCTGTAAAATTCAGATGTAAAAAATCTATAAAATCTAGAATATCTCAAAAGCCCTTTTTAGTTCTATGAACTTGAGAGATTTTATGGGAGGCAACATGGTACAATGGAAAAATCATTGAATTTGAGACTGGAGGACCTGATTTCAAAATCCTGGAATGAAGGGGAGAAGATATCCAGTAAAGAAACATGATGGAAAAATCTAGAGAAGTGTAACCTAGTGAAATGAAGAGATGTTTGCTCTGGGCATTTTTCTTACATGGAGTTTCTGGAAAGAATTGTCCAGTTCTAGAGAGGAGTCCCAGAGGCAAAGCATACTTTGAGATGTGAGTTTCAGGGCTGAAATGATCTTCCAGGATAAAGGAGTTTCTGGGACATGGTGAAGTCCAGAGGACTGCTGACTGTTGGGAAATAAAAAGTATTACCTAGCTGTCCTGTGGGAAGATTTATGGAACAACACAGACAAGAATCATACAGAATATGAGGGCCTGCATGGATGGGTTTTGGTTCATACAATCTCTGATTTTTGGAGAATCTCTGCATTAATGAGATCAAGAATCCATCAAAGGAACTTTCTTCATTTAAAATTGTATGTCTGGTGACCTGAGTTCTTCAGAAAAAAGGTGTTATTATAAATATTTTAAAAAGATGATAAATATTCCTTATATTTTTAAAGGAGAATAATGAAAAGGAGGAAGACAGTAATAGATTTCTGTATTAGAGATAAGGAAGAAGAATGTGACATAAGAAGGAATGTTCATTCTACTACAAAAGCTTAATTTCAATATTGAGGAATGTTGAAACATTATTTTACATTTTGGAAAGATAATACAAACTTATCTGGAAATATTAAAAGCATGAAAGTTTTGCTAAAATGGCTTTAACTTTTGTGAAGTATTGAAAATCTAATGAGATTTGCAGTTCATAACTGTGGTTTAATAAGACTGAATTTTTATTCCTGGAAATGTGCTTTGTTTCCCTGGAAGTCAATTTGTGTGTTTTGATCGTATCTACTGACTTTGGTTAAGTAACAGAAGCAAAGCAAAACTTCATAGATAACACATATTTACAAAGCAACATCCTGAATTAAAAATGTATAATACATTTTTACATATGGAGATAGTCTCAGAAAAGTACAGAATCTATTTTTCCAAGTTCATCTGTTCACTTAGTTTTGTTTTGTTTTGTTTTTTAAGGTGGTGGGATCATGGTGTAGTGGGAAAAGCATTGGGTGACTTCTGATTTAACAATTACCTCTGAAAAAACTAGAAAGCAATTTAGCAGAAAATAGGTTTAGGGCAGCATTTACTACCAAGTGCCACTACAAAAACTTGAAATGAATTTATGACAAATATAAAAGATCATATCTTTAAAAATTTAGAGAATAGAAGGGAGTACCTTTCATAACTATAGCTGGGTGATAATTCTTAATCAAATAAAAGGTAGATGAGATTGTTAAAGATAGAATAGATATTTTCAAATACACTGAACTTAGAAGTTTTTACACAAACAAAACCAATGCAGCTAGAATAAGAAGAGAAATTTATGAACTGGGAAATGGTATTTTCATCAAATATTTAAATGGATCAGGGATTTTATTGATTTAGGAGCTTTCTCCAATGATTCCAATGCTTTTAACTGAACCATGCTTTTAAGTCTGGTCGGACTCTTGTTCATGACCTCCTCAAAGCTGACCACAGGAGATCCACCTTGTGTGTGACAAGCCTGGTTGCATTTCCCCTCCAATATTATGAGAGGACCAGTTGAGAACTTTAGTTTTTCATCTGTCATCCCTTGCTCTTACATTAACAGCTCACATTTTCTGTCATACAATTATTTGATTCCTCCTGGTCTTTTTTTAGAGTTCTTGATTAGTTATATGTCATAGCTTGTTCACACCCATCCTGTGATTCTCCATTGCCTTCTGTGTAATACCCATCTTTAACAATTCTTTGGCAGCAATAGTTTTCCATGTCTTGATGTCATATAACAATACTGATAAACTGTTAGTATTGAAAAGATGGGTTTCTTTGCTTTTACAGAAAGCATAGTTAGTAAAAGAACTTTGTAATTTCATATATTGTATTTAATTTATACTTTAACATATTTAACATGTATTGGTCAACCTGCCATGGTGGGGTGGGAAGGAGGGGAAAAATCAGAACAAAAGGTTTGGCAATGATGTTGTCAAATTACTTATGCATATATCTGGTAAATAAAAACTATTAAAATAAAATAAAAAAAGAACTTTGTAATTTCCCCAAAGCAATCTAGTTCAGTATCCTCCTTTTTAACTCTGGCCCCAGTTTGATGTTAATTTGTACTGTCTTTACTGAATATACATATTATTGAAAAGCTCTATAGCAAGGGATTTTAAGCTTGAGTCCATTGCTTTTAAAAGTACACCTTATAATTTTTCATTATTGAATGTTATTCAATAATATGTTTCAATATAATTAATCTCCTTTGTAATCCTGTGTGTTTGTGTTTTATTTTATGCCTTTAAAATACCATTATGAGATTAAGTCCATAGGCTTCACTAAACTACCAAAGGGATTCTTGGTACAGAAAGTTAAGAATCCCTCCTTAATAGAGTGTTCTTCCAAATGCATATTATCTAGGTTATATAAAATCTTCATCCATTTGGTCTTTCCTTTATGGATAGACAGGCCAACCCCCCTAGAATTATTAAATTCTTCAAAAAGACTCTTCAGGACTTGATGCAATCAGCATAATGTTATTCATAAACTGGAACATTTTTCTTTGAAAATAATTGGTAAACAAGATATCGGTGGAATTAACACAAATATTTAAGACCGAGAACCTTTTCCCAATTGACAAGTCATCAAATGATTTGAATGAAGGATAAAAATAATTAAAAAGCCTTAATATAATATAAAATGTTTATGAAAATTACTGATAATAATGGTAATGTAAATTAAAACAATTTTAAGGTTTTACTTTATGCCCAGCAAATTGGCAAAGATAACAAAAGGCAGAAATACCTATTGGTGGAGGGACTATGGGAAGGTAGGAGCTCTAATACATTGTAGGTGGAGCTATGAATTGTTATAACTATTCTGGATATCAGTTTGGAATTATCAACCAGTCAATCAGTTTCTACTATATTCTGGGCACTGTGCTAAATACTGGGGAATTAACACACATTGACAAAGAAAGAGAAAAAATAATTTTTGCTGTCAAGGAGCTCATACTCTAATGGGGGAAAATATATTCAAGCAACTATATTCCAACAAGATATACATATATGTATGTGTGTACACTCACACACAAATATGTAATATATATATGTATGTATATATATAAGGTGTGCTGTTAACTTTAAAGTTTTAATGATAATGCAATGATTTGGATATATTAATGAACTAATCCCAAGATGGCAGAAATAAAATTGTAATTTTCTCTCCAAATCCTATAAAATGATACTTCTTCCCCAAACATTCTTCCCTCCCCATCAGTTCCATGTTGCCTAGTGCTCCCAACTCTAATCCATGGTTACACAAATTAGACATTTTCTGCTTCTAATCCTTTTTCTCAGATTACTTGCCTTCCTTCTTCATCCTGTCCCCTGTCCCCAGACTGTGTCTATCTCTGTCTTCCCTCCACTACTTTTCCATGTTCTTTATCCTCACACTCTGTGGATATTCAGTTGTGATTACAGACCTGTTTCTCACTGTTATGAAGCTCTTTCCTGTGAGAACCCAAAGAACTGGGCATGCCTGCCCCCACCTGTAACTTCCTACACATGCACATCAAAGACACATATGTACATGAACATATACACACACATACATCAGGAGGGAGTCTTGACTTGCAAGTGAACTGGATTTAAATGAGAAAGTACAAAGTAATCCATCTCCTTCTCCAGTCACTAGAGTTGAAAAACATAGGGCAGGACAATTGAAGATGGCCCCAGATACATACAACCAATGATTATAGTAAAGGCAAATGAAAAAAAAAAAAAAAAAAAAAAAAAGAAGCCCAGGGTTCTGTATCTGTGATGATCTGGTCTTGGTGGAAGAGGAAAAACGAGGGGTAACAGAGTACCACAAGTTCTGAATGTTGCATTTTGCATGCACTGCCAAGTATGATTATTGTTGTCACTTGGTTTTACTTATCTTTTTAAAAATATTCCTTTTTATATATTCTTTTATTTTCAAAACATATGCATGGATATTTTTTTCACCTTGTGAAAAACCTTGAGTTCCAAATTTTTCCCTTCTTCCTCTCTCCCCCTCCCCGAGATGGCAAATAATGAAATATATTTAACTGTTTTTCTTGAGTGCAAAGGGAGGCTCATTGGGTGAGTGGAAAAGACTTTGATTCAAAAATAAAAAATGTTAATTAAACTTTTTTTTTCAAAAGAAAATGGAAGAAAATAGAAATAATCTGGATTTAAAAATCTGATGATTGAGTCAAATCCATTTTAGCCACTCATTATGTGACTTGATTAAGTCATGTGATATCTCTGACTTTCAGTTTCCCTCTGTAAAATGAAGGGATTAAATTCCATATAAGGCCTCTTCCAGTTTTAACTATTAGAATCCTAGGCTTTTTTGTTAAGTCTGAATCTGCTATTTCTTCAATTTAGATTATACATAGCATGCAGATTAACAAAAAATTTTGAGAAAAAAAATCTCAAAGAATTGCCTGGAAACTCTAATAAGTTAAATTACTTGCTTAGGGTCACATAGCTTATTATGTATCAGAGACATTCGTGAACATATTCATCCTTGATTCTGTGGCTAATTCTCCATTCATTTACTCTATACTTCGTCTTTCTATGGAAATATATTTGGGAATTTACAAAAGCAGATGACATATTTTTTGTTGGATACAAAACCAAGCCACTCTATATTATTTGTTTATAACACATTTGGTGTAAAAGCTAAGACAGGATGGAAACTGGACCCATTGACAGCTAAGTAGAAACAGAATAATTTAGCATAAGCTAAGTAGTAACACAGCATAAATAATATTTTTTATTTTAAAATCTCATTTTTATTAATAACTTAAATTTAAATATACGTATTATATATGTATAAATATGTATACATATATATTTAATATGTTTCTCTCATTACTTTCCTCAATTAAACAACAACAATGAACTCTAAAAAGCAAAATAAACATCCTAAACATAAACATCAGCAAACAAATTCCCACATTGGCTATAGTTGAAAATCTATCTATATCTTTGCATCTTAATTTTATCATCTTTCCAGCAGGAAGAGAAACAAAAAATTTTAAATACTCACAGTTGATTCAAATTGGTTCTTGTGTTATTATAAAACAGTATCTACTAGTTTTTGGTTTCATTCTCCCCCTCGACAAAATCATTTTTTGATGTAATATTGTCTTAGTCTTCTGTCCTCTTATCATTATTTCCTTGTCACAACATTTTTCAATAACAACAATAATAATATCATTCATATAGACCTTCAAGATTAACCAAATGTCTTACTTAAAAAATCTCAAGTATCAGAAATGCAGAGAATGTAACAAAACTCATTCTTTTTGGTGTTTAATATTGCAGATTAGGAGAAGGAAGCATAATTTTCCCTGATGTTGAAGTATCAATTCAACTTTTCTTTTATTTAATTAAGGTGCTTGAGGGTATAGAATATAATCAAAATATTTTAGCGACAGTACTGATGATAATGCCGGGTTTTTGTCTCTGTGTTCTAGACATTTTTGGCATCTGTTCTGATAAGACTGCTTGTTGGTGGCAAAATAGACTTCAGATAAAGTTCTGCTCAGTCATTTCGTCTTAGGAGAAAGAACCCTGGCTTTTTAAAGGCTATTACAGAGGATCAGAAGTTCCGGTAGGTCCTACCAAGAGGAAGCGTCTTTGCATCTGGGACCAATGATGGACCATTTGTCCAACTGAGCTCCAACTGAGAGGTTTTTTTTTTTTTTCCTAGAAAAACATTCTTGTCTGGGAGCATCATCATCATCATTATCATCATCATCATCATCACTATCATCATTGTCTGATGACAATTATTATTCTCATTATCATTATACTCCTAATATTTTCTTTTTATTATTATAAAAGCTGGTATTTATATAGTACTTTAAGGTTTGTAAAGTGCTTTACAAATATTATCTCATTTGCTCATAACAACCTTGGGAGGTAGGTTCTATTATTCCCCTTATTTTATAGATGAAGAAAACTGAAACTTACAGAGATTGAGAGACTTCTTGGGATCACACAGCTGGGCAACGTCTGTGGCCAGATTTAAACTCAGGTCCTTTTTATTGCAGGTCTAATATCCTATTCACCGTACCAACCATCTGTCTATGTTACTCAGGAATGAAGACTGGCTATTAAAATGCATGGGATGGTACTTTGCTTCAGTGCAGAAACTATCCATAACTAAAGTCATGAATCTTAGAAATAATGAAGAAGTCAAACTGGCTTTAATTATGGGTTGCATTGCACATTCTGCTTGGGACAAGTCTAGAGCATCCCTAACAAAGAAGCCAGTGTCCCCCTCTGTTTTAACTTAGATCAATTCATTTATTCAAATGACATTTCTTAGCTCCTTAGCTCCCAACCCAGCTGCGAGGTACCATGAAGGATACAAAGATGAATTTGCTTATGGGGGATTAAGGCAGGAACACAAATAATCATGATACAAGACTTAATATAAGAGAAGTGCAGAATGCTAAAGAAGATTGGCTCTGGAAGGATATGAGATTTGTGGTCAAATCTTGCTGTGGGAATGCTCTTGCAGCTATTGATAAAGTGGATTAGTTTGAGATAAGAAGACATTTGATCTAGAGCTAGAAAGACCTTAGAAGTCATTTGAACTAACCTTTTCATTTTATAGATGATACTGTTGGTACCTGGAGAGGTGAGGTGTTTTGCCCAAGATCACACAGTAAGTGACAGAGGGAGGATTTAGAACAGAGTCCTCTGATTCCAAATATATAAACTCCTTCCCCTATACCATTTTGCCTCTCAGTTTGGTTATCTGTTAATCTGCATCTGCTTCAGAGAATAATCTTCAATCAAACCAGTTGTACATATCTCCTAACCCTACTTCATCTTGCCCCTTGGCACTAATTAAGTTGGTTCCACAGTTTATTTGATGATAATCCAAATAGGGCGATTCCAAATTAAATTTTCATTAATAATAATAATAATAATAATAATAATAGTAGCATTCACAAAAACTTGCAAGGTATTATTAATATATATATTCATTAATAGCCATATTTGTTAGTATATTTATTTATCTACTAGTATGAACATTGAATTTTGTAATCTATTATTAAGTATATTATTTAACTGGGCTATTTATTATTTAATTATATCAAACTAAATGGTTTTTTTCATTAATTGTATTGCATTGTTATATTAATAAATCCCTATAAGTATTATTAATGCTTATCATCATTATTTTATTATTATTTTAATTAGACTTTGAATCTGATTCACTGGTTACTTTTTCAAAAAATTAGTATTAGTGACTCCATTTTACCTTTATCCACCATTTTATGAAGCTAAGTTACAGCTTCTTGTAAAATATCTGATTTTGGAGAAATTACAAGATACTATACACCCCTTTCCAAATGTCACCTGATTTAAGGAATATCACAAAACTGTCTATATCTCACCTCTGTGTCTCTTGTTCCTTTCCACCAACCTAAAACAGTTTTCATAATCCTTATAATTGTTTTCCTCTGTTTTCCACTCCCTTTAAATTGTATATTAGCTGTGTAGAAACCAATAGTTACTGATTAAAAATGCAAATTAAGACAACTCTGAGGTACCACTTCACACCTCTCAGATTGGCTAAAATGATAGGAAAAATTGATGATAAATATTGGAGGGTATATGGGAAAACTGGGACATATATATTGTTGGTAGAGTTGTGAACTGATACGACCATTTTGTAGAGCAATTTGGAAGTATGCCCAAAGGGCTATCACATTGTGTCTCTACTGGGTCTATATCCTGAAAAGATCATAAAAAAGGGAAAAGGACCCACATGGGCAAAAATGTTTGTGGCATCTCTTTTTGTAGTGACAAGGAACTGGAAACTGAGTGGATGCCCATCAGCTGGAGAATGGCTGAATAAGTAATAATATATGAATGTTATGGAATAGTATTGTTCTGTAAGAAATGACCAGCAGGATGATTTCACAGAGGCCTGGAGAGACTTACATGAACTGATACTCAGTGAAGTGTATAGAATCAAGAGAACATTGTACACAGTAACAATATTATGTGATGATCAATTCTAATGTACGTGCCTCTTAACAACAATAAGTTGATTCAGGCCAATTCTGATAGACTTGTGATGGAAAGAGCCATCTGCATTGTTCTTTGCTTGATTTCCCCCCCTCTCATTTTTTCCCTTTTTGATCTGATTTTTCTCGTGCAGGATGATAAATGTGGAAATATGTTTAGAAGAATTGCGTATGTTTAACTTATATTGGATTGCTAACTGTTTAGGGGAGGGGGAGGTGTGGAGATAAAGGAGATAAAAAAAGAAATACAAAAGTTTTGCAAGGATCAATGTTGAAAACTATCTTTGCATATGTTTTGAAAAATAAAAAAGCTATTATAAATAAATATAAAACAAAAGTATAATTTCTCAAAAAATTTTCTCTAACACAGGGAAAAACTAAAAAAAAATTAAGGACTGATAATATTCCTTTGGTGGTATTCAATAGTTGTGATTCATGAGTATGGCTTCTGAAAAATGGAGGTGCAGGGTCCTTTCCTCAAAGGGTACCAGAAAGGTACAATGTGGGCATGAGAAGGAGAGGAATCATATAGATGTAGTGTTAAGGATGACCAGAAAAAAAGATGTAGAAGTCACATGGCAAGAATACAAAGTGATACAAAGAGATAACTTGCATCTTCTATTGTAGCCACACAAAATCAAAAGTACATGAAGAAGGTCCTCACTGTTCAGGGTAATTGATGAATTGATGAAGGATATGAATAAAAGGAGCACAGAATGGGAAAATATAGATGAGTTGTGTCATTAAAAGAAATGCCCTCATTAATGAGTTCAGGCATCCATTGGAATATTATCTGATTCTCTGAAAAATCTTCAGGAAAGGAATTTGCAGAAAGGACTGTAATCCAAAATGAATTAGGTTGATACTAAAATATTTCTTCTATAATGAGAAGAGGAAGCTTAATGTAATGTAATTTTAATTGATTTTTAAAAAAAAAATTAGCAAGCATTTTTTTTTCTCTCCCTTGCTCCTTCCCACTGGAAAAGAAATAAGATAAAGATAACCCTTGTTGCAAATAAACATAGTCAAATAGAATCTTAGCATGCAGCTGCTTGGGAACTCATGGAATTTGATATTCAATGTATTTTGAGGAGAAAATAATGCTTTATCACTTGATGCTTGCTTGACACCTGTTCCATCTTATCTTGGTTGAGCAGTAGGGCTTAGCCAGTATGCTGCCCTGCCCCGCCACTGTTGCTATTGCCTTCTGCCATAGGCAGTGAAGGCCATGGTGGGCAGGACAATCAGGTTGGAGGCCACAAAGCTGAGGATGTGCCCATCTTTGGGTAGGTCTTGGGGCATTTTCTGTAGGATGATGTGGCTGCAGTGTATAATCATGCCTTCTGGAACCAATCAAGGAGTATCAAGGTACCACTGTACCTTTGTTGGTCATCTTAATGTCATTTAACATTTGTATTATTTTCTTGGGCCTAGGACTATCAAGAATATGTTTCTGTAATGGAGAACCAAGAGGAAGCAAGGGACCCAGTGGATAGAATTCTGGGCTTAGAGTCATGAAAATTTGGATTTAAAGCCTAACTCTGGTTAGCCTGAGTCTTGATTTCTTCATGTGTAAAATGAGAACTTATAAGATCAAAGCTTTAGATTTGGAAAGGAACTCAGTGGCCATTAAGTCCACCTTCCTTGTTTTACAAAAATGATGAGCCATAGAGAGGTTAAATGACATTCTCAGGATTATCCTAATATTCAGTGTCTGAGGTATCTTTGACTCCAAGCCCAGTTCTTTCTTCATTGCATCACTTTGCCATTTAGTGAGATTGGACTAGATGGTCTCTATAGTCCCTCTAAATTTGAGTCAGCAAACCAGCCTCTGGGAAAACTTATTCAGAAAGAGGAAATAAGTGAAGGAGTCAATGAAAAGTGAAATATTAATTGATACAAAAAGATTGCCTCACTAGTATTTAACATATACTCAATACAGGAAACATGGAATAAAAATTTTGAATAAGAATGAATTCTCTGAAAATCATATGGCATTAATTATTTTCTGCTTCAAAGTTTGTGTCCTTCTTCCCCTGTGAATTAAATGGTCACAAAGATCTAGGCATAATAACATTAACTCTGCTTTCTGTCTCTATCTCAGATATCAATCCCATCTCCTGCTCTATAATGAATAAAAATATGTATATGTATATATACATATATATATATATGTATAGCTGAACAAATGTAAAATAAATGTTGCTATTTAATGTTCTCAATTTAACTATGGATAGATAGATAATAGATATTTTTCCTAAAACTTTTGAGAACAGAACAGTTTAGAGACTGGAATAAGAATCTCATTATTAAGACAATAGCATGAATCAATGAAATATAAGTTCCATATAAAAATCTATTAGAGAATTGTCATCTTGTTTCCTCTGAGATTCACAGATAGAGATAATGATTTTTTTCCTTAGAAGTCTTCACACAAAGACTAGATAGTCTAAGTATGTTGGAGTGGAGATTCATTTTCAGGTACAGATTGGACTAGATGGTTAGTGAGGTCCTTTCAGACTCCGAAATTCTATGATTCAATGATCAGACTATTACATGATATTTGTTACGCAATATTGCCATATTAGACCATACTGGCAATCATCCCAAATTTGAAAAAACTTATTTTAAATGGATCATTGCAAACATGTCATTTTCAGAGTGTAAAGAAGCTTATTTGATATTATTTGATCTTAGCAAATTTGTGTGTAGAAAATTAATACTCAGAATTTCAAGTAGAAAAAAGTGATCAGGTTCCAAATGAAATATAATTTTAAATATTTCAGCTATAGCAAATGTAAAAGCCTTTAACTTATCCATTGAGTACATAACTTTGAAAATTCACTAATTTGTCTACCTTCAGTATGACCTAGCTGCCAGCCTTTATGTAAGAATTCAAAAAAAATTTGGAATGGTGGATTCATTGAGACAAAGTCAAGTGCGCTCTCTGTCTTTCTCTCTTCTCTCTGTCTCTCTCGCTTTCTCTCTTCTCTCTTCTCTCTCTTTCTCATGCTTGGCTTTGTATCAATGAATATTATATATACATATACACACAAACACACATACACACATATATATGTATTATATACACATATATGTATCATATACATATATGTGTATACATATGTATGTATACAATATATAAATATATGGCATGTATATTATATAATACATACATACATATTTATATATATAGAGAGTTGTTTTTAATTATATATATATATTTTAATCAAGAAAAATATGACTTCTCACCTTCTCATCCCAAGCCCTTCTCTCCCTTCTCACCATTAAGAACAAAAGAAACACAAAACCTCTGTTTTATACATGTACAATCATGCAAAACAACTTCCACATTGGGCATGTACAAATATATATATCTCTATATCTCACTCCGCACTCTTGAGTCCTTCACCTCTCTGTCAGGAGGTGGGTAGTATGTTTCATCAATAGCTCTCTGGAATGGTGGTGATCATTGCACTGATCACGGTTCTTAAGTATTTCATCCATGTTAGTGTCATTGTAGAAATTGTTCTCCTGGGCCAGTGTATCACTGGATGAAGAATATGCATCTGGGAGTAAGGTGTAAGAAGACTGCAAAGATATGGGGAATTAGGTCCAAAGGACTTTGAATGCCAAGCAGAGAATTTTATATTTGATGGTGGAGATGATAAAGAGCCAGTAGGGTTTATTGAGATGGAGTAGGAGGTGGGTTAGAAGGAGGAAAGACATGATCTGACCTTTAAGAAAATCACTTTAGTGACTGAATGGAGAATGGGCTATAGCAGGAAAAGACTTAAGGCAAGCAGACGCATCAGCAGGTTATTACAATAATCCACGTGCAAGGTGATGAGGGGCTGCATTAGAGTGGTAGCAGTGTTGAAGGAGAGAAAGGGGCATTTTCAAGAGATGTAAAGATGAAAGTAACAGACCCTAACAACAACAACAACAAAGAAATTGTTCTCCTGGTTCTTTTCACTTCACTATCAGTTCACACAGGCCTTCTCAGGCTTCTCTGAAACCATCTCCTTCAAATTTGCTTACAGCACTAATAGTATTCTACATATATATATATGCCATAATTTATTCATCCATCCATCCTCCAATTTATGGACACACACACACACACACACACACACACACACACACACACACACATATATATATATATATATATATATATATATATATATATTATATACACACCATAATTTATTCAGCCATCCTCCAATTTATGGATACCAGTTCAGATGCTTATTCTTTTCTATTTAAAAAAGCTATAAATATTTTTGTACATCCTTAGAGTTAATTTTGTTTAGGATTAATTTATCCCTTAATCTACCCTCTTTTTAATTCCTATTTCCTTGTTTCCCTTTTCCTTCTATTTTCCTGCTAAGTGAAATATATTTCTTTTTAATTTTTTCTCAATTACATGTAAAATAATTTTTAACATTTATTTTGAAAAATTTTGAGTTCCAAATTCTTTATCTCCATTCCGTTCCATTCTCCTCCTTGAAATTGCAAGCAAATTTGCTGTAGATTTTATATATATATATATAAGCAAATTTACATTGCAAGTTATCTTTCTTCAGAAAGTTTATATTTTTGATGTAGTTGGTTATGAAACCCATCATATTATATTCACTTTCTGACAACTACATCCCTCCATCAATCAAAATTGACTTTTTTTTTTAACTATAGTTTATTTTCTAGAAATTTAGAATATTTGACAATTTCTAAAAGGTCATTTACTCCACAGGACTTGCAAAGTCATTTGGTATAATTACTATTGCTGCTTCCCCTCTGAAAGATGTTTTTACCTCCATCTAAGAGTTTCTAAATCTAGAAGTCAGTCTTCTTAAGTCACAGCTAAAGATCCAACACATTGACCAGGGATTGCTGGAGGATAGTGCCTTAAGAATAGAATGTGGGAATACATTTAATATGTATGGGATTGCCTGTCATCTAGGGGAGGGAGTAGAGGGAGGGAGGGGAAAATTTGGAAAAATGAATATAAGGGATAATGTTATAAAAAATTACTCATGCATATGTACTGTCAAAATTTTTTTTATAATTATAAAATTAATAAAAAAGAATAGAATGTGGGGATAATTAAGAATCCTCAGAATATTATTAGTAGAAGTATGTGTCATGATAGAGCCATGAATACCAGTATACAAGTTCCAGCTCTCACATATATACTGATCATATGATGCTGAACAAATTATTTAACCTGTCAGTACCCTAGGCACTTCTCCAAGACAATAAATTGTAATGAATGTGCTAACTTGCCTTGGTAGAGGGAATTCCTCTGTAAGAGCAGATGTAATTCTAGGTCTAGCCAAATATTGATGATGACAATAATAACAAAAATAACAAGGGCTATAAGCTATATTTCGTTATAATTCACAAAATGTATCCTTCACAATTCTATGAAAATAGGTAAATATTTTTCTTTTAGAATAGAATAAAATATTTTTACCTTCCCAAGTTCAAATCTGACCTTAGACTATTAGAGTCTGTGTGGTCCTAAAAAAATCATTTAACACTGTTTGCCTCAGTTTCCTCATCTATAAAAAGAGCTAAAGAAGGAAATCACAAATCATTCCAGTGTTTTTGCTAAAAAGATTTTAAATGGGTTCATGGACCTAAATGGGGTCCCTAACCATGAGTTAGAAAGACCATGGCAACTTGTCCTCAGCAAGCTAGGCAACAAGAGAAATAACCTCTGTTTTGGTAAGTTTTAAAGTGGAAAGCATTAGACAAGAAATTTATTGTTTGAAAATGCTGGGCAGCTAGGGGGCAATGTGGATACTGGTCCTGGTACTTCCAATTTAACCTTAGAGGATCTTAGGCAGGTCTTTTCATTCTGATTACCTTAGTACCACAACCACCAATGCTGGCCATGAGTCATATAGCAAAACTACTATGACAGCTATTGTGAAATTGTATCAGACAAAACCCACAGTTAAAGCTCCTTGAGGGTAGAGATTTTTTCTTTTGTCTTGAATTTACTGTCTTTATTTCACGGCCTGGCACAGACTAAGCACATCATATGCCCTCTGCAGATACTGATCGCATGGAATGGAATTAATTCAATTGCAAAATAGATGTTTCTCTCTGCATTTTGTGGTATTTGATGCAATTAGCTCTCATTTGGGATTAGTGATCCAAAAATCCTGACAAAAGATAGTTTGAGGATTGGATAAATAAGGCCTGTTGAGAATTTTTCATCCTACTTATATTTTTTAACAAATGGTATATAAACTCATTAACTCATCTTTCAGCCTTTCACACTTGAGCCAAAATGTAATTATGGTTCTGATTTTGCCCACATTTGGGGCCAGCCATATGCAGTGATCACAAGTGCATTAAATGAAAGGTGAATGCTATTATAGCTCTTAAAAATGGAGCTTAATAAGTTTTGTAATTATAGGGCAAATCTATGCAAATTGCAATTTTTATTAGGTAATTTCGTATCTTCATTTAGGCTCTAATCATCTATTAGGCTTGTGGCAGGCTGCTCACAGCTTCTATTGAGAAAGTTCTTTGGCATCTTTTCTATTTTGTTCCTTATGAAGAATGAACTGTATTTTCTAGCAAAATGGTCACAAAAAAATCTGCTCTTGCTTTTTCTTCCTAACTGTATTACAAATAGGAAGATCCATTTGTCATTAAATTTCAGCTAAAATATGTAATATAGTCAATACAAATTTTATTCCTGTAAAAACTAGGAATGAAAAAAATATATACCCATGCAAAAATTTCTCCTAAAACTGAGATTTTTATAATTTAATGTATTCTTTGCTTGAGTCATAATATTGGTCCTGAACAAATAAGTCTTTCATTTCTGAAGACTCACTTGGTTAGATTTTTGGCCCTAGAAGCAAAAGGTGCTGTTGGAATCTAAAAATGTATAGCTCCTATTTTTAGTGACTGTAAAGAGGTAATTCTAGGAGTTAGACATATTTTCATGAATAGCTTAAGGCTAGGTTGAATATGGGCATTAGGCCAGATTCACAACATAAGGCCTCCTGTATATCTTCCATTCCTCCCTTCCTCCCCCAAGGTCCATGAATAGGACTATCTATTTAAATTCATCCCTTCTCATTTATCACAATCTACTAGTTCAAGACAGATGCCATGAACTCAAAACAGAAAGCATTTAATGAACTATAATGAGAAAGAATCCCTTCTGCTTCAGAGGTCACAGAATCCTTAGATTTCCATGTGTCCAGTAAGAGAGGGACCTCTTCCTAAGCAATATGCTCTCAGAGTTGCTTTTCTGACTGAATATTTCACTCATTGATTCAGTATCCAAGCAATCCACTGGCTTCCTTCTACGTCTCAAGGTATCCATCTCGTCTGTTGATATGTCACTTTTATCAGTCAATAAAGCCAGTCAATAAATATTTATTACGTACTAGACACTGTGCTAAGCACTAGGGATAAAAATACAAATAAAAGCAAAGATAATTCCTGCTTTCAAGGGGACAAAAAAAATCTAATCTTCTCCCTATTTCAGCTCTCTATGGTCTTTTGTGAAATTTCCTTGGCCTTAGATCATAAGTCATAGATCGTAGATTTGAGAACCATAAGGAACCTTAGAAATAGCATAGTCCAACTAAAATATGTGTTGTGCTAACTGGCACACTTTCAGCTCTTTCATCAGACCAATGATCAGCAAAGGGAAAGAAACAACCCCCCACAAATCAGTTTTTTTTCCTACTCCCCCTTAATTGGACTGCTCCAAGACTGCTAGAGATTTAGGTGGCGGTGAGTAAATTCTTTCAAATGCCATTCTTAGTAGTTAAGGTTGTGCAAACACTGCTGCAGATGCCCTTAGCAACAGTAGAAGGCCAGGACATAGTTAGTGACCTGTGCCTTGTGCATCCTTCTTATAGATTCATGGTACCATGCATAAACAATTGTTGAACATTCAAATTGTATGTTTTCCCATGATTAGAAAGCTGTATGATATCTAGGGAGGAGATAACAATGTCAATGGTTTTAGATGAGGGGAACTTCTTATGTAAAGTTAAAATGTTGGCTGATCTTTTTGTGATTTTTTTTCACACTAAATTAATTCACAGAGATTGTTACTTGAAAATGGTCTCATCTGTGTCTCATCATAGAGACTGGCTGAAGACTGGGTGCTCAGAAAACATACAGAAGGTCTAAAAGACTTGTTATATTTACCAAAGCAATTTGATCTGGTGGAAGGATCTGGACTACATTAATTAGGATTTGGTATCATAAAATTGTTAGTACATTTGCTTTGTATATGGATATTTTCATAATATGAGAAGTGTACCCCCTGCACCTTTGTTCAATTTCATGCCAAATATTGCATCCCTGCACAGTGGTAGTCAAAGCATCCTAGCATCTTCCATGGATAGAAGTTATACTTCTACAGAGAACTCATTCTTTAGTCTATTAAGCCTCTTTATTTCTACCTGATAACAAAAATGGTCCTTTTTCCTTCCTAGTAACAGACCCACTGCACTGTGACATGTTAGGACTTTCTCCTGAAATTATTGTAAACAGAATAAGGCTGTAATATTGCTGACAATACCAATGACACTGTCTATTCTAGAGGGTAGGTAAATACAGAGATTCGCTTCCCTTACTTTTAAAGACCTTTGTTGTTATGAAGTATCAAGTTAGGATTTTTTTTTAAACTTTCAGATCATAGAATCATAAATTTAGAGGCTTCAGGAAAATTTTAGTCCATTTTTGCCTTCTCCATTTTACAAATAGGGAAATATAGACCTTGGGAAGTTAAAAAGGAATTTGCCTAAGATCATGTTAATAGTAACTGTTAGATGGTGGATTCAAAACCAGGCCTTCTAACTTTAAAATAATTGTTTCCAACATATCAGATGATAGTAACAGTGGTCTTATTTTCCACCTTGGTTCACTAGGACATTTAAGCAAAAGATGGGAAAGAGGAGGGAAAAGCAAAAGACTATTGTTCTTCAGGTTGTATATCTGCTCTTAGAAGTATAACCTGGACTTCTCTAGGAATGCCCAGTTCTTCTAAGATGGACAGTAGTGTCCATAAAAGAACAACTAGTATAATGAAATTGTTTTATTGTTTCAGTCATCTCTGACTCTGTGACCACACTTAGAGTTTTCTTGGGAAGGACACTGGAGTGATTTGCCATTTTCTTCTCCAGCTCATTTTACAGATGAAGAAACTGAGGAAAATAAGTGACTTGCCTGGGGTCACACAGTTAGGAAGTGTCTGAGGCTAGATTTGAACTCAGGTCCTTCTGATTTCAGGGCTGGTGACTTCAGGGCTATTTCTTCTTTTTTTAATTTATTTTTTTATTATAGCTTTTTATTTACAAGATATATGCATGGGTGATTTTTCAGCATTGACAATTGAAAAACCTTTTGTTTCAACTTTTCCTCTCCTTCCCCCCACCCTCTCCCCCAGATGGCAGGTTAACCAATACATGCTAAATATGTTAAAGTATAAGTTAAATATAATATATGTATACATATCCATACAGTTATTTTGCTGTACAAAAAGAATTGGACTTTGAAATAATGTACAATTAACCTGTGAAGGAAATCAAAAATGCAGGTGGACAAAAATAGAGGGATTGGGAACTCTATGTAGTGGTTCATAGTCATCTCCTAGAGTTCTTTCGCTGGATGTAGCTGGTTCAGTTCATTACTGCTGAATTGGAACTGATTTGGTTCATCTCATTGTTGAAATGGCCACGTGCATCAGAATTGATCATCATACAGTATTGTTGTTGAAGTATACGATGATCTCCTGGTCCTGCTCATTTCACTCAGCATCAGTTGATGTAAGTCTCTCCAGGCCTTTCTGAAATCATCCTGTTGGTCATTTCTTACAGAACAATAATATTCCATAACATTCATATACCATAACTTATTCAGATGTTCTCCAATTGATGGAATCCACTCATTTTCCAGTTTCTGACCACTATAAAGAGGGCTGCCACAAACATTTTTGTTCATGTGGGTCCCTTTCCCTTCTTTAAGATCTCTTTGGGATATAAGCCCAGTAGTAACACTGCTGGATCAAAGGGTATGCACAGTTTGATAACTTTTTGAGCATAGTTCCAGATTGCTCTCCAGAATGGTTGGATCTGTTCACAACTCCACCAACAATGTATCAGTGTCACAGTTTCCCCACATCCTCTCCAACATTCCACATTATCTTTCCCTGTTATTCTAGCCAATCTGACAGGTGTGTTTACTTATCCTATTTCAAAATACATTTTCTCCATGTTTGGCAGAAAGGGATCATCACTGTGGATTTCTGTGCCTAAAATAGATTTAGTTGAATAGGGGTTGGAGGCAAGGCTTGTGGGAGCGACACGAAAGACAGTTTAATCTTGTTGGGTTGCAAATGAAGGAACCAACAGTTTCATAGGGTAGGGTTCACATGTCTGACTTCTAAAACTCCAGGAGATGATGGAGAGGGGCAGTTCAAGGAATGGTACATATCCCATGAAGGGAGTTTCATAGTGGTAGGATCCTGTGGTTTGTGAATGCGGCTTGGGTGAGGGAGTATGGGGGTGGTGGAATGCAATATGAAATGTCAGAAGGAAATATGGAAGATTAGGTGATTTCTCCTAGGAGAAAATGCATTCCCTTGAATGTTGATGTTTTAGGACAAAACCTGGCTTATGGCTGCAATCATAGTATCATAGATTTGTAGGTAGAAGGGATCTTAAAGTTCATGTAATCCAACCTCCTCATTTTATAGATAATAGAGATAGATTTTATAAATAGTAAGTATACCTGGGCTTTGGTGACCTTTCCAAAATCACATGAGTGGCAGATTCATAGGCATTTATTAAGCACCTCCATGTGCCAGGCAGTGTGCTAGGTGCTCTGGATACAAATACAAAGAATAAAATAATCCCTATTACCAGGGAACTGAAATAATCTGAGACAAGAAGTTCATACATGAGGTTATAGAGAATAAATGTATAACCAGTAGGGGTTGCTATGAAGCAACACTGTCTGTCCTGCCAAAATGGATATTAAAGAAATATTGAAAACACAGTTTTTATTGACTCTTCAAATGAAACAAAACCTTTCAAAGCCTTCCTTTACCAGGTAAAATTTTGAATTAAAGCAATCTGGCTTGATTAAGAAAAACATATTAGTTTTTTCGACATTCAACAAACCTATAACAATCTTTCTAAAGAATTCAGTTTATCAATCAGTGGCTATGAGAATTAAAAAAAAAAAGAAAAGAAAATCATGATTAAAGAGATAGAAGATGGGATTTTCCAGTTGCCTGTGTTGTATTCAAACCTGGAGTTTCACTTGAGCTTTTGTGACTTCAGAACGAAAATGTTACAGCTTTAAACTGTACCATTGACATATTAGGCATCAATTATTCACATGTTATCTGTTTAAACAAATCGGATGTGACATTCATTTGATATCCAAGGGTTTTTGAGAAATGTTGGTATATAAATGGCCCACCACCCTAAGGGTTTATTTCTGTATTGCCTCCATATTTGTCTTCATTTAATGCACAGTGAGACAATTTAAGGAATTGCAGCTGACAGAAGAAGCACAGCGGAGTATTTTAATCTCTTGTTTCTTGTCTCTCTAGACACAGCCTGTGTGTGCATATTTATCAGTGGCGTGAATGATAACAAGCCTGTCTCCCACCAGAGTGTTATGGAGTTAATGTGTATGGAGACCAGGGTCGATCCGCCATCATTCGTCCGTACTAGCTGTTACCAAGATGCTGTTTGCATATAGTAGGTGTTTAATAGAAGCACCTGATGACAGGTGCTGTCTTGGAATGCTTCACAGTCTTAAATAAAGTACTAATGAGGCATTGCAAACACATTCAGATATATTGGCAACGTGGTACAGGGAACAGGGAAATGGCCTGAGAATCACAAGTCCCGTGTTCCAGTTTTCTCTCTGCCATGCAGTGACCTTGTGACTTAGTGCAAGTTATTTAACTTCTCAGGTCCCAGGCAAATCTTCATGACTGTAAATTGTAGGAAAAGTGCTGATCTGCATGGACAAAGTTCTTCACCAGAGTAACCACAGATATAGTTTAAAAAAAGACATATATCATTATTGACTAGAGAATTGCAAATTAAAACAACTCTGAGGTACCATCTCACACCTTCAGATTGGCTAAGATGACAGGAAAAGATAATGATGAATGTTGGAGGGGATGTGGGAAAACTGGGACACTGATGCATTGTTGGTGGAATTGTGAATGGATCAAACCATTCTGGAGAGCAATTTAGAACTATGCCCACAGGGCTATCAAACTATACATACTCATTGACCTAGCAGTGCCATCACTGGGTCTATATCCCAAGGAAATCATAAAGAAGGTAAAAGGACCCACTTGTGCAAAAATGTCTGTAGCAGCTCTTGTTGTGGGAGCAAAATATTGGAAAAAAGAGAGGATGCCCATCAGTCAGGGAATGGCCGAACAAGTTGTAGTATATTAAGATAATGAAATATTATTGTTCTATATAAAAGATGAACAAGCTGATTATATAAAGGCCTGGAAAGATTTACATGAACTGTTGCTGAGTGAAACAAGGAAAACCAGAAATATTCTGTACACAAAAACAGCAAGAATGTGCGATGATCAACTATGAAAAGCTTGGTTCTTCTAAGTGGTTCAGTGGTCCAAAGCAATCCCAACAGACTTTGGACAGAAAATGACATCTGCATCCAGAAAAAGAACTAGGGAGACTAAATGTAAATCAACACATGCTATGTTCACTTTTTTTTAATCTCTCATGTTTTTTTCCCTTTTGCTCTGATTTTTTCTTTCCCAACATGATTTATAAATCAATGTAAATTAAAAATAAACTTACTATAATAAAAAGACATACTTTGTATTTTGGAGGGAGGATAGTCCTAAGGCTATTAGGTCTATAGGTAAAAGCTAATATCTGACCTTGTAGGACCTGAAGAGTTCCTGATATTAGAGCAGAGAACCATTAACCAGTTCTGTTTTATTAGGCAATAGTGTTATAAGTGCAATCATATTTGAGTACCAATCTCTTCATAAAATCAAAAATTGTGCAGTGAAGAATGTAACATATTGATTTTTTTAGGAGAAAAAAAATGAGGATTCACACCTTCAGAATTTCATCATCTCAGTGTGCCAGTTATTGGATTAATTGTTTCTTAGTTGGAATCACAGGTTCCTATGAAGAAATGGTATAAACAAGAAGCAGTGAGATAAAATATAAAGATAACTGGCCTTGGTGTTGAAAAACCTGGATTCAAGTTGTAACTTTGACATGTACCAGTTATGTGACTAGGAGTGTGTTACTTCTAAGTTACACTTATGAAGATTATACATTAGTAGTAAATCACCAATCTTCATCATCGAAGAAAGTTTCCACATTATTGGAGGAGTTTCTAGAGTGATGAAATTACAAGTCTACTTCTTTTCCCCTTCCCACCTCCTTCATTCCACCAAAGGAAGAAAGCAAAAGAAGAGAAAGAAAGAAACAGTTCAACATATTGCTAATACAGTGATAACTTGCATGCAAGAAGAAATCATCCAGGAAATATATATATATATATATATATATATATATATATATATATATGTATGTATATAAACATTCTTTTTTATTTTTAAAATTTTTTTCATCATTTACTTTTATAAGATTTTGATTTCCATTTTTTTTCTCACTTCCTTCCCTTCTCAGGATGGCATGCAATCTGATACAGATTATATATGTACAATCATATTAATTATATAGGAAATATTACATATATATATATTACTGAGGCAATTGGGGTTAAGTGACTTGCCCAGGGTCACACAGCTAGGAAGTGTTAAGTGTCTGATACAGATTTGAACTCAGGTCCTCCTGACTTCAGGGCTGGTGCTCTATCCACTGAGCCACCTAGCTGTCCACGTATGTTCTAAAAGAGAAGCTGATCATGTAATTAGAAAAAGGAATAAGAGATGGGATGCCCAAATGCTGCCTTGAAATCCTATTCATGTGCTATTTAATGGAGTTGAGGAAGTCACAAGTGTTCTGCATCCAGTATAAATGAATGCTGCCATTATCAGCTGGGCCCTCACTACAGCAAGGCAATCTTTTTACTTTTTCTTATTTCTGTTTCCCACTCTCCCAAGAGGCTATCTCAAACTTTTTATTTTCAAATTTCCTGTACCATCTTTCCCCTAAAGTTCTTAGCTGAGGACTGTTTATACTTTATTTAAAAGATAGAATCCATAGGCTGTGAGTTCCCTCTATACTTCTAGTCTATATCTCAAAGCCCTTAGTCTCATAACTGAGTCTTTTCTTCAAACTCTGCACATGAGGTACCTTTTCTCTCCAAGGCTAATCCTTCTACTTGACACCTTGAACCTTCTTCTCCTATTTTTGCAGGCAGACTATCCCCACAAATATGATATTTCTGTTCCCATATCCATGTCCCTACCCTATGCTTTGCATGAGCCCTTGCCTTACTGCTACCTCTTAGAATTTTTAATTCCTTCAAAATTCAGCTCAAGTGGTACCATCTATATGAGTCCCTTTCCCCCACTGCTAGTACCTACTCCCAAATTGTCAAATTTATTTACTTTTTTAGTGTGTATATACATATACACACGTTGCATGTCCTGACAATAACAATCTCCTAATAGAACAAAGTCTGTTTCATTTTTGTCTTTGTTGTCCCAGATATACTCACTGCCTGACACAAGTAGATTCTTAATACCTGCTTATTGATTAATTGATTGATTAAATACTAGGAAGTTCATAGAAAATCCCTGATAAGGCACAAACAACTCTTTGTTCAAGGAAATAAGAGTGATAATGTTCTAGCCAGGAGACTTCCCCAGGTTTGCTTTTGTGAAGGGACCCATATATTTTCATCATCTTCCCTCCCCCTCCTACTTTCCTGTTTTAGGACTAATGTACCATGCTCAGAGGCAGTATAGAATCAGCTCTGCTCTTCTCCTCCTTCCAAAGTGTCAGATAGCTTCAAGGTATTCTTCTGTCTATTTCCACTTCAATCACCTGGTCCAAGTTTTTTATAGCCTCATGGTTGCATGCCTATAAAAGCTTCCTAATTAATCTCCCTGCCTCCAGTCTCATCCCACTCCAATCGATTCTGCACACAAAATGCCACATTGCCTGAAATATCACTTTTATCATGTTACTCTTGTGTTCCAGAACCTCGTCACTCTTCTTTGTTCGTCTGACAGAGACCAAACTTTATTCTTAGTCCCTCATTATCTGTCCCCACTTTATTTATCAAGCTTACCTGCTCTATGACATATGTGCCCTACTCTATTCAGAGCCATAACTAGACATTTGATGCTCTGGTCAAGTACTAGAATGGACAGGAGCAAGCAGCATGAAGTTTGTTATCATTTGAGGGTGGGACAAGGGAATACCATTCATGGGTGGTAGATATTACAGCCCTGATATGAAGCTGGTCTTATAGAAGCCCTGGAGAAGGATAGAAATCAGGGAAGCATAGAGAAATTTACTTCCATCTAATAGCTTTCCACCATAATTAGTTATTCTTTCTAAGTGAGTGCTAAGCCTTTAAAAATTTTTATATTACCAAAAGATTGTATTGCTTTAAACTCAGCACCCGGGAGCAAAGTCCTGACACCCCACCCAATTGTATCCAAATTTTCTCTGTGCACATTCCTCCCTGGGATTTTTGCTAATGTGGTTTTATCTACCTGAAATATCCTTTTCACTTCTCTTTGCCGTTCTCTTATCTATATTTACAAATTTATTTCTTTTTTAATATACCAATAACTTTTTATTTTTCAAAATGCATGCAAAGATAGTTTTCAACTTTTACCCTTGCAAAACTTTGTGTTCCAAATTTTTCTACTTCCCTCTCCCTCCCCCCTCCCTAGACAGAAAGCAATTAAATGTAGGTTAAACGTGAAATTTTTCTAAACATAGTTTCATTTTTATCATGCTGCACATGAAAAATCAGCTCAAAAGAGAAAAAACGAGAAAAAAAACAAGTAAGTAAACAACAACAATAACAAAAAGGTGAAATGCTATGTTGTGATCCCCATAGTTCTCTCTCTGGATGCAGATGGCTATTTCCTTCACAACATTATTGGAATTAGTCTGAATTGCCTCACTGTTCAAAAGAGCCAAGTCCATTATAGTTGATCATCACGTAATCTTCTTGTTGCTGTGTACAATGTTTTCTTGGTTCTTCACTCAGCATCAATTCATGTAGGTGTCTCCAGGCCTCTCTGAAGTCATCCTGTTGATTGTTTTTTATAGAATAATAAATTCCATAACATTTATATACCAATTTATTCAGCACTTCTCCAATTGATGAGCATCTACTCAGTTTCCAGTTCCTTGCTAATACAAAAAGAACTGCTACAGACATTTTTGCACATGGAAATCTTTTCTTCTTTTTTATGATTTCTTTGGGATACAGTCCCAGTAGTAACACTGCTAGATGAAAGGGTAAGCATAGTTTGATAGCCCTTTGGGCACAGTTCCAGATTGTGCTCCAGAATAGTTGGATCAGTTCACAACTCCACTAACAATGTATTAGTGTCCCAATTTTCCCACATCCCCTCCAATATTTATTATTATCTTTTTCTGTCAACTTAGCCAATCTGAGAGGTATGAAGTAGTACCTCACAGTAGTCTTAATTTGCATTTCTTTAATCAATATGATTTAGAGCATTTTTTCCATATGACTAGAAATAGCTTTAATTTCTTTGTCTGAAAATTGTCTATTCATATCCTTTGGCCACTTATTAAATAGAGAATAGCTTGTATTTTTATATCTTTGATTCAATTCTTTCTATATATTTTAGAAATGAGGTCTTTATCAGAAACCTTAGATGTACATTTTCCCCCTATTTTTTCTGCTTCCTTTCTAATCTTGGCTGCATTGGTTTTGTTTGCACAAAACCTTTTCAATTTAATATAATCAAAATTATCCAATTTGCATTTCATAATGTTCTCTAGTTCTTCTTTGGCCATAAATTCCTTCCTGATTTCAGAGGTAAATTATCCCTTATTCTCCTAATTAACTTATAGTATCACTCTTTATGGGCAAATCATGAATCTATTTTGACCTTACCTTTATATAATGTATTAGGTGTTGCTCAATGCCTAGTTTCTGTTATATTATTTTCCATTTTTTCCAGCAATTTTTGTTAAATAATGAGTTATTTTCCTAGAAGCTGAAGTCTTTGGGTTTATCAAACACTAGATTACTATAGTCATTGGCTATTGTGTCTTGTGAATCTACTCCACTGATCCACTATTATCAAATTTATTTCTAGTCTTATCACTCCTCTGGGTTTTTCCCAACAGCTCCACTCAACATTTATCTGTCTCCTTTCTTTCTTTTTTTCCCCCCTAAGGCTGGGGTTAAGTGACTTGCCCAGGGACACACAGCTAGGAAGTGTTAAGTGTTTGAGACCAGATTTGAACTGAATTCAAGGCTGGTGCTCTATCCACTGGGCCACCCAGCTGCCCCATCTGTCTCCTTTCTTAATGCCCATAGAAATGACATTATATGTCTTTTATTTTAGTGTTTTAGGTTCTTTATTGTAATAAATGCTATATTATATGCTGTCTCAAATTATTCTTCTTTTTACATCTCAGCAGGATATACTGAAAGGAATACTGAACTTGATTTAAGGAATGAAGAGTTCAAATCCCAACTCCAGAAATTACTCTTTGTGAGAATGAATGATGAATTCTAGGATATCTTACAATGGAGGGCCCCTTTAATTTAGGGCTAGACACTATAGATGGAGATCCTTTCCTGGTCCTAAAATTTTGTAATTTTGTCCTAAAATTTGTAACTTGGGCAAGTTACCTTGATCTCTATAAGGCTCAATTTTCTTACTTTATAAACTGTAATAGGATTATTGAGAGTGGATGCTTTATAAATAAATACAAATTATTATTGTACAAACCTTGTTTGCATTTTTAAAATATTACATAATGGAAGTGTATTTCATTTGTTTCCAGAGCAAACTAAAAGGAAGAGACATGAAAGAAGGTGATGTCAGTCTCAGGGATGGAATGGATGTTTTAATATGAAGAAATAGTAGAAATGGCAGCAGTCATTATTCCCCCTTCTGCTTAAGTCTGAGTCACACTGACCTGAGTCAAACATTGACCCTTTCTTTCCAAGGAAGGAAAGGCTTCAAAAATGAATACATAGTAAAGCTGTAAAGTATCCTGCACCTGTGAGAGCAAAAGGAGCCTTTCACATTCCAAGCTCCCACACCTATTATGAATTTAGACTGTTTCCTTGAGTCCCACGCTACAGCTGGGGGCTAACAACTTTCTAACCAGATGCTGAATCCTACAGTCCCATGACTCAAACCTTATCCAGGGAGCGTGTGATTGGAGAAAAATGGATGCAACTCAAAAGGATCTTTTCCTGACTTGGGGTTGAAACTGGGACATGAGCAAAATTTCGGATCTGCAATTGCTTTGTATTTTACTACCCTTTTATCTAATCTAATTAAAGTACTTACTAAGATAATATTCTCTTGTGCAAAGGTTTTTTGATTGGCACCTCATGCTGCATAGGGAAGAAAGGGCATAGCATTAGGAGAGGAAGATGAGACAAGAAATTGAATGACATACTTCCAGATAGGAAAAGCTGGAAAGTAATAGTGGGGAAGCCTTGAGTAACAGCCATGTCTCCTGGGTCTTGAAACTGATGAATGTGACCAGTGATCTCAATGGCTTCTCCATCCTTTTTCCACTGAGAACTTAAATGTCAGAGTTAATATTACATTGGGCTCAAATCTGGTCTCATACATTATTCTAGTTGTGTGACCCTGGACACTTAACCGTTATTATTCCTCATCTGTAAAATGAACTAGAGAAGAAAATGGCAAACTACTCCAATATCTTTGCCATGAAAACCCCAACTAGGACACAAAGACTCAGACATGGCTGAGATAAATGAACAAAAACAACAAGAAAATAATTGTGCATAGTTCTTTTGTATCTCCTCTCTCCTTTAGCATTGAACATGGAACCAGACACAATAGCAGGTGTTCAATAAATACTTGTTGAATTGAATTTTTTTTAAAAGATAGAGGATAGAAAAAGTATCATGCTGAACACATAGTAGAAACTGAGGAAATATGTCTTGATTGTTTTGTGGCGAATTCTCTTAGACAGAAGCTGACTGCTAGACCAGAGATAGCTCTTAACTGAGATCTGAAAAGCTCAGTTCAGGACTCCCTCAAGCCTTCCAAAGTGCTGGTAAAAGAACTGCCTTGCATGTCACAGACTTGTATCTTGCTTATTGAAAAACCCTAATGCTGGAGATTTGCTGTGGCGGGTCTGGTAAGGTCATTCGTTAGCTATTGTCAGGAAGCAAATTGGAGTGGACTTCTTTTCAATGACAGGAATGAAAGAGCTGGAAACTTGGAGCCATTTCATTTTGAATTCATTTGTACATCTCACGCTCAGGTGTCACAGGAGAAGAATTTATAAGAAAAGATGAGCGTGGGGAAAGCAGACATGACAAGTTTAAAAAGTTCTGGCAGAAATACTCTCTGCTGATCCTGACCATCTTGCTCCCTTCTGGAAGATGAATGTTGAAGGGGGGCAGATGGATTTTAGATTTTCAGTTCACAGCGGCTTGCCTCATTATAGACCAGAGAAATTACACAGTGAGATAACGAGTATGCACATAGAAACCAGCCTTGTATATCAGCCTTACCTAAATACAATATGGAAAAATACATAAAAATTTTTGTGGCTCTGACATAAGGAGTGCCTCTCTTGCATCCTCATCCCTTTCAGAAATTAACCTGTGTGCCTTAGTTTCCTCACTTACAAAACGTTGAAAATATTAGCACTTATCTATAAGAGTTGTAAGGATCAAATAAGATAAAGTATGTAAAGTGTTTTGCAAGCCTTAAGGTGCTATATAAATAGGAGTATGACATTTTAAGTTGCCCCTCTAATTAGTCTGAAATCTGAAAGGGGGTATTAAAAACCTTCCTATTAAAAAAAGTTTCTGCTTTTTCTTATTTATTTTCAAGAATTAGAGGGAGATGTGTATAATCATAATGATCAGGGAACTGAATCATTTCTAGGAGGTCTAGCCCCTCATTTTAATTCGACATTGGCTTGGAACTAGTTAGATAAACTTCTGCTCTTTACTTCACGGCTTTACACTTCTAACGGCAGGTATTAAAATACTGACAGCACTTCCTTTATCAAGAGTTTTCAGATCTTTTGCATTCTTGGAAGGTGCTAGATAAGTGTGAAATTCTGCAACCACAGTGTTTTTAGTATTCATTGATTTCCAAACACTAGTGTTCCATGGGAACTGGAAAGATCTATATACCCTGTGCTTTTAAATAGGTGCCTTACAGAACTTTCTTCTGGATAGTGGGCTAATCTGCAAGTGTGCTGGAAGCCTAAGTGAACACCATAAATGGCAGCATTGATGGACTTAGTATGGCTTTGTTGAGATGCATTTGAGGTACTAGTTCATGGACCAACCCAGAGAGATGATACTGAAAAATCATTTTGTGAATGTTTTATTGCTCAGTTGAAGATCCTAGGAGAAAATAATAATTGACTTAGATATAAAATGCCTTTGTTCAAGCTTCTTTCTATGCCTGGAATGGCCTTTTCCCCTTTTATTTTACTTGCCAAATTCCTTTGTTATTCAGTTATTTTTTAGTTGGGTCTGACTCTTTATGACCTGATCAGGGGTTTTCTTGGCAAAGATATTGGAGTGGTTTGCCACTTGTTTTTCTACTTCATTTTACAGATGATAGAATTGAGGATTAATTAATTAGCCCAAGGTCACACAGATAGTAAGTGTCTAAGGCTGAATTTTAACTCATGAAGATGAGTTTTAAAGGGCAGATGCTTTATCCACAGTGATACCTATCTTCTCACCAAATTCCTACCCAACCCTTAAAACCTACCTTTTCCCTGAAACCCTCTCTGATCTCTTCTTTTCCTACTCCTTATAATGTTTCCCTTTAGACTTCACATAATATTTGTTGTACCTTTATAATATCTTTATCATATTATATTTTACATTGCAGTAGTTATTTTAGCTCTCCAATAAACTATAAACATTTCAAGGCTAGGCACTGTGTCTTATCAACTTTGAACTTGCCCAGGGCATAGCACACATTAATAATAATATCACAGCATGAAGTAGCTCTATACATAGTAATAATAATAATATAATATGGAATAGCTTTACATATCATAATATCAATGATAATTGACCTTTATTCAATGCTTTGTTATATTTTTAAAAGTAAAATTAACTTTATTCTGGGTCTGTAGGTCTTGAAATGAAGGGAATTCATTGATTAAGTACTGATGCTTGTTTTTTCTAACATTTAATAATGAAAGTTCTCTCTAAATGGGTGATTTTGTGGTAAACCAGAACACACACACACACACACACACACACACACACACACACACACACTACACACTCTTAATGCCAGTGGAAGCCTCAGGGTGGGTGAAGGACAAAGGGGGTATTTGACTAATCTTTTATGAGTCTTGCTTTAGATAGCTTCCTAGATTTCTGTTTTTATATAGGAAAGATTTCAGTCAGTCAATAAACATTTTCAGTAAACTCTTTGATGTGTCAGCAATATTTTGCCAGTTTTCCTTGAAACAAGATATTTTTGTTTCTACTTTCAATTCTAGGCTTTGAGATCATTGAGAATTATAATTGATCGAGGAGGTGAAAGAAGGGGAAAAAAGAAAGAGAAAGGGGACTCACTCCTATGGATGATTTTGGGAAATTTTTTGGACTATTTTCATGATTTGAGACTGAGAAATATTCCCAGTGTCTAGGAGTTTTCTCTTCCATGAGATAGCTAGTGTTTAGATAAAGGATTTATTGGCTCAGATAATAACAAAGAATAAAGATTCCATTTGGTAGATATGCATCTAAATTTCTGATTTAATAATTCTATGGAATATAAAACTTGGCTTTTATATTGGTACATTAAGAAGATTAACCTTGTTTTTTGACTTTTCTTCAATACTCTGTACACTGGGATGTCTTGTTTCTATGAGATGGAAGAGAAGGCCACTGTGGAGGGCTAGGATAGTTTTTAGAGCAGAAGTGCTTTACAAACATGACAGCAAAGGCACTTGAAAAACATTTGTTGTGTTTTCTTCTTTGGCAGAAAGTGCTTCAAGTTACCAATTTTTTTATTATATAACTTCACAGTTTACTATTTTTCTTTTCTTATTTTTTTAAAGATGTAGTATACTTAATAATTTTGTACCAATATTGCCAGTTAAAATTACTTTTTTACTATTTAAATTTTATTTATGCAGACATTATGTAATAATTGTGTATATTACTTTTTGACTTCTGCTTTATTCATCCTGAAGGATATAAGTCTTCATATTTCTTTGAATTTTTCACATTCATCATTCCTTATAATGCAATAGTATTTATATACAGATTTGTTCAGCTCTTCCCCAGTCAGAGTATATTTGTTGCCAATTTTTTTTCCAGCTAGAAATAGTACTATTCTAAATATTTTCATAGAGCTATAGGTCTTTTCTGGTCAACAATATTTTTAGGGTATAAACCAAATAGCAGAACTATTTACAAAGTCTAAAGGTAAGGATAATTTGATAAATTTTCTTGAATCATTCCAAATTATTTTCCAAAGTGATCAACCAATTCACAATTCCATCAGCACTGAATTAGTCTGCCTGTTTTTCACCTCTTTATCAGTATTGATTTTCTGTATCTTTTATTTACTCTTTGCCAATTTGATGAGTATGTTCTTAAATTTGAGAGTGTTTTAAAATTGATGAGATGAATTTTAAAATTTGCATTTCTATGATTATTAATGATATTAAGAATTTTTGTTTGTAGTTGTTGGTAATTCTAGTTATTTTGGAATGAATATTAAACTTATAGCTTTATGATGTTAGCTTTTGATCAGGGATATTTCAAGCAGAGCTTTTTTGGTAAGAGTAGGTGAGAGTAAGGAATGCATTTTTTTGTTTAGTTGTTGTTTGTTTTTGTTTTTATTTTGCTTATATGTGGCTGGTGACTTTGCATAGCCCTCCCTCCCTCAAATCCAATTTACTTGCATATCATGGCTTCATCTTCCTGATGTCAGGATTCTCTTCAAGAATTAAGGACAGATCAATAACAGCTTGTATTCCCAGTGCTTAGCACAGAGCAAAACAGAAAAGACTTAAATTCTCTCTTTGTCTTTCTCTCATTTACTTTATATCCTATTATGAATTTATCCCCTACTCATAACCATATGATCTTTTATTCTCTTCTAACTCCTAAAGGATGTTACTTTTAATAATTATATCATGTATTTATTCATCTATAACTATGCTATTTGGTATAATAGGCTAGTCTAAATGTACATTTTGACAAATGGCTTTCTAGTTTCCCAGTGATCTTGCTGATTAAAGGGTAACTTCATCAATAATCTTTTGTTCTTATGTTTATTGAAGACTGGATATCTGAACACATCTTTCCACGTTTTATTTCCCACTCTGACTCTGCTTATGATCTTCTGGACATTGTCACCTTCAGTTTCACTGCCTCACTGTCCCTTATACTGGAATATCTATCCATCATGCTAGCTGCCTTCTAGCATTGATGAGTTTCTCCTGGATTTTTCATTTTTGGGGAATGACCCAGGTTCTTTATTCTTCTCTGCTTCTGATTTTCCAAACTTCAACCTCCAACTCCTGAGGAGGTTCCCCTTCCTCAATGCTTTTTTTTTTTTTTTTTATTTTATAATTATAACATTTTTTGACAGTACATATGCATGGGTAATTTTTTACCACATTATCCCTTGCACTTACTTCTATTCAGATTTTTTCCCTTCCTCCCCCAACCCCCTCCCCCAGATGGCAAGCAGTCTTATATATGTTAAATATATTACAGTATATTCTAGATACAATATATGTGTGTAGAACCGAATTTTTTGTTGCACAGGAAGAATTGGATTCAGAAGGTAAAAATAACAGTTTACATTCATTTCCCAGTGTTCCTTTTCTGGATGTAGCTGGTTCTGTCCATCATTAATCAATTGCAATTGGATTAGCTCTTCTCTATGTTGAAGAAATCCACTTCCATCAGCATACATCCTCGTACAGTATCATTGTTGAAGTGTATAATGATCTTCTGGTTCTGCTCGTTTCACTTAGCATCAGTTGATGTAAGTCTCTCCAATCCTCTCTGTATTTCTCCTGTTGGTCATTTCTTATAGAACAATAATATTCCATAACATTCATATACCATAGTTTACCCAACCATTCTCCAATTGATGGACATCCATTCATCTTCCAGCTTCTAGCCACTATGAAAAGGGCTGCCACAAACATTTTGGCACATACAGGACCCTTTCCCTTCTCTAGTAGTTCCTTGGGGTATAAGCCCAGTAGTAGTATGGCTGGGTCAAAGGGTATGCACAGTTTGATAACTTTTTGGGCATAATTCCAGATTGCTCTCCAGAATGGTTGGATTCTTTCACAACTCCACCAACAATGCATCAGTGTCCCAGTTTTCCCACAGCCCCTCCAACATTCATCGTTATTTGTTCCTGTCATCTTAGCCAATCTGACAGGTGTGTAATGATACCTCAGAGTTGTCTTAATTTGCATTTCTCTGATCAATAGTGATTTGGAACCCTTCCTCAATGCTTTTAAGCTCTCCTTTTAGATATTGTCTTTCCCTCACTAGAGTATAAGTTACTCAAATGCAAAGACAACTTTTCTTTTTCTTATATTTGTACCCCAGCATTTAGCTTCCTTGATTTCTGCAAAAATTATCTTGTAGTTGTATTTATGTAAATCCTGAATTATATAGTATTCATTAGATTTCTGCTGTTTTAAATAATCTTCTTACCTCTTTGTCCTTATTTTTTTTTATTAACAATATACAAAAATACTGGTGATTTTTATGAATTGATTTGGTGTCACAGTGTTTTGTTAAAGCAACTAGTTGTCTTGATTGATTTATTACCTTGATTCTCTCTTTTTTTCTATTTCTATTTTATTTTTAGTTGTTTTTATTTATTTAAAACAAATGCAAAATAAGAAAAAACAAATAGAAAAGAAAAGAAAAAGAAAAGAAAGGCATTGCTGGGTGGCCAGCAGAACATCAAGAAGGATTCAAAGTATGTAACACATTTACATCTTAAGAAAGCATACATAATAATAGAACACATTGTATTTATAACTGTCCATCTTTTCTTTTCTTCTTTGTAGGTTTTCTTTTGCTCATGTCTTGTGCACTTTTTACTTTATTCTTCCCCCCCTCCTTTTCCCCAACCTTCCCCAAGCTGACTACAGTTGAGAATGGATATATTTACACACACACACATACACACACACACATATATATATGCATCTGTCTATTTGCATACTCACACACATAACATATATGCATATATATACACATATACATATGCATAGATACATACACACACATATATATATAATGATATTAACTTGGCTATCATGTAATATATATTTCTCTCCTGATTGAATCTTAAAAGTTTGACTTTGTTTGAGATAATGATTATTGCTCCTACTTTTTTTCTAATAAATTCTACTCTTGATCATTAATATTGTGTTTTATATATATATGTATATATAGATATAATTTTATATCCCTGCTAATTCTTCTACTTTACTCCCTGCCATGGATCCTCCCTTATCTTCTGCTATCCTTCCTCTCCCTCTTTATACCATTCCCATTAATCTACACACTTTATCTTACTCCCCTTAATCTAAACACACTTCTGTACTCCACCTAATCCTGTGATACCCTTCCATCCTCCTATCCCTGTCCCATTAATATACACCTCTTGTCCAATTCCTTCTACATCTTACATTTTCCTATCCCTTCCTCATTTATTTCTTTATAGATTTTAGAATGTGTTTCTTGGCATATATATGTATTGTTCCCTATCTACCCCATTCCCAATATGAGCAGGATTCCAGAACTACCAGCCCTCCTTCCCCATCTAGTTCCTCTGTGTTCATTCTTATTCTTGCATTTCATTCATAAAGCATAATTATTATTTTTACTTTTTCCTAGGTGGTTTTTCTTTTTAGAGTCACACTGATTCTCTAGAATTTTTAAAAACTAAATCACTAATTAAAAAAAAATCCTGGGGTAAAGAACACCATATGGTGGTACTAAATTGTTACTCTGTCAATGACATTGGCAATTACTCTCTGTCTTATATGCTTAGAGTTGCCTGGGATACTAGCAGGTTACATGACTTCTCCATGGTCATTCAGTCAGTACATGTCAGAGGTAGACCTTGAACCCAGGTATTTCAGATTCTGAGTTTGATTCTTTATTCATTACAATCATGTTTTTTTTTCCCATTTCATCCTCAAATTGGAGATTTCGTATTCACTTTTCCAGTGATTATTGCTTTACTTTTTGATTGTTATTGTTAGAGCTCAGCATGTCAAATATCAAGGGTGAATATGGATAACCTTATCTCATGTCTAATTTTATTGGGATAGCTACTAGTATTTCCACATTACAATTAAAACTGGCTCTGAGTTTTAGGTAAATGTTTTTATTATACAAAGGAAAAAATATTCCATTTTTAAATTAAGATAACATTTTAAATGATTTTCTTCATACCTATTAATATAATAATATAGATTTTCCCATTTTGTTTTGAGATGATTTATTCTTAGGGTACCATGAGCAGCCATTAATGGTTTTTAATTTGTATTATTAGAGGTAGTCCTACACATTACTGAAATCACAAATACATTGAAATATCAAAGGATGATTTATTATCTAATGTTTTTCTATTGTTACACTACCCTTGAATTCATGGCATAAATACAAATTAGTCATAATTAATAATTTAATGTATTTTGTATTCTGTTTGTCAGTATTTTGTTTAATATTTTTGCGTCAATGTGTATCAGTGAAAATGGTTTATTTTGCATTTTTTGCTTTATCCTTCCCTCTTCTGGGAATAAGGACCATGTTTGCCACATAAAGAGTTTGGAAATATATTCTCTATATTTATTTTTTAAAACAATTTACACTACATAGAGATTTTTAGTTCTTTTAATGTTTAATAACACTTATTTGTTTTTCCATAAAAGTTCATTTGTGGCTTGCACAGTTTCTCTTTCTGAGAATGGATTATTCAAGTTAGTTATTTTCCATTTTGTTAATTTTGGTACTTTATATTTTTGTAGATGTAATGGAGGAGTACAGGTCAATGAGGGTCTAGTCTTTTCCAGCATGCACATGCTGTTCTGTCTGGTGCCAACCCAACCCAACCTCATGGATGCTTGGAAAGCATAATACAGGGCCCTTCAGAGAATATATATAGTTAGTCCATGATAGAACAATGCTTATACATCCCCAGGACTCCAGAGGATTAGTCTGGAATGGAGATATGGACAATGTATTTGAAATGTACTCCAGATGATTTACCATGGATTTTTTCATATAGGATGAGCAGAGCATATAAAGATAGACTGTCCTAAATTTCGGAGCATGGTGAGCATTTTGTGAGTGTTTTTTGGTCAGTTTAGTGACTGGTGAAAAAAAGCATTTGAATCAGCTGTTGAGCTGGAGAATGCAGAGAATGCATTCAAAAAGGCACAAATTTGGGAGAAATATCGGGTCCTTCTCAGCTCAGAGACTCATTGTACAACTCATGGCCAGCAGAAGGGAAAGGTGCTTGATTTGGGCAATTGGTGTCTTTTTTATTCAAATTCAGTTCTGGGTCAGCAATTAAAAGATTTTTCTTCACTAGAAAAACAGATAAGAGGCAGCATCACAGAAAAAACTGCATTGTAATCAGGCCTGGAAGTAAACTTCTCAAGCATCTATTAGCATCAGGCAGAGAAAATTATCATACTATAAGAATTGGGCCTTCATTAGACAGTGACTCCCAACCTATTCACTTATAATTACATATTTTTTTATTTCACTTACATTTTCAATATTTTTTGTTACATAAGTTTAATATATGGTGAAAGCTTCTAATAAAGTTTATTTCCAACTATTATGATACCCTCTTCTCTTTGTTGATTTTTTACTTCTTTTTTTTTCTTGGATCACAGAGCTAGGAAGTGTTAAGTGTCTGAGGTCAGATTTGAACTCGGGTCCTCCTGACTTTAGGGCTGGTGCTCTATCCACTGTGCCACCTAGCTGTCCCGAGAGACCCTTCTTAAGAGAATTGCCTTTCTCCTTATGTCTTTGAAGGATATTGGAAAAAAAAAATCATACATTATAAACCTACACAAGTGAAGTGAATTATGTATGCAATGGGAAATGGTAATATCAACTTTCTTTAAGCAACAAGTATGACATGATTTCAGTGCCATTTATGAAACTTTTATGTAGTTCTGCTGTGAATTTTATAGCTTTTTTTCAGGTGTCTCACTAATTGTTTGGCAATGAAGTTGTCTTAATATGACATATTATTGACCTTGCATCTTAACTTGAAATGACATAGCAAATAAAAGATCTATGATATGGGCTAAATTATCTTTACCTAAGACCTTTTGATAATATTGTCATTCAATTAAGCTTCAAAAAATCTAAGCATGAGCAGAAGAAACAAATTGAATTCTATAAAACAGCACTGCCATAAATTGAACTTAAAAAAAAAGCCACATCATTTGATTTTCCTAGCTATTTTTAGGTTGAGTTGTTTATGAAACCAAGCTGTTAATGACCAATTTTATTTAATTAAATTTTTATGAGAGGCTTCTGACCATTTATTTTAATCCAAGAATAGAACTGAAGGAAAGTCTAGAATTATCTCATTAGGAACTTCCCATTTATTCATTAAATTATATTATCTCCCAGATCCAATCAGTATTAAAAGCCAACCATTCTCAAATTGATGTTGATGAATGTGGGAGAACAGACTGTAGCAGAGGAGGTAACCACACTAGCTAATTCACCATCAAAGACACCCCATCAGGGAAAAAAAACTTGGGAATTTGTCGTTTGTCTCTGTATCCAGCATCGGTGCAGTCTGCCCCAGTTCAGTAAGAGATAAAATTCACAAAAATCATAGGATCTCAGATTTGGAAGCAACTTTAAAGGCCATCTGGTCCAATCTGGGGTTCAATCCAAGCACTTAAATGATTTCATTCAAAATATTTGAACAAAATCCCCTTCTACAACATATCTTGAAAGTCCTATCATCACAGTTGGACTTTAGGGAAGGTAAACCTAGCAACTCCTGAAGCAGCCCATTCCATTATTCAATAATGTTGGGACTCTTAATTCCCTCTCCCCTCATTTGGCTCAATAGTGGAACTTGCATCTGTATTCAAGAGGCAGTATGGCATAAAGCCATATCAGAATTATCTGAAAGGACTAATGGTGCTAAGGAAGAAAGAAAGAAAGAAAAAGAGAGAGAGAAAGAAGGGAAGGAGGGGGAGAGGAAGGAAGAAAGGGATAAAGGAAGGAAGGAATGGAGAGGGAAGGAGGAAGGAAGGAAGAAAGGAAAGAAGGAAGGAAAGAAGGAAGGAAGGAAGGAAAGAAGGAAGGAAGGAAGAAAGGGATAAAGGAAGGAAGGAAGAAAGGGATAAAGGAAGGAAGGAATGGAGAGGGAAGGAGTCAGGAAGGAAGGAAGGAAGGAAAGAAGGAAGAAAGGAAGGAAAGAAGAAAGGAAGGAAGAAAGAAAGGAAGGAAGGAAGGAAAGAAGAAAGAAAGGAAGGAAGGAAGGAAGGAAAGAAGAAAGGAAGGAAGGAAAGAAGGAAGAAAGGAAGGAAGGAAGGAAAGAAGAAAGGAAGGAAGGAAGGAAAGAAGAAAGGAAGGAAGGAAGAAAGGAAGGAAGGAAGGAAAGAAGAAAGGAAGGAAGGAAGGAAAGAAGAAAGGAAGGAAAGAAGAAAGGAAGGAAGGAAGGAAGGAAGGAAGGAAAGAAGAAAGGAAGGAAGGAAGGAAGGAAAGAAGAAAGGAAAGAAGGAAGAAAGGAAGGAAGGAAGGAAAGAAGAAAGGAAAGAAGGAAGAAAGGAAGGAAGGAAGGAAAGAAGAAAGGAAGGAAGGAAGGAAAGAAGAAAGGAAGGAAAGAAGAAAGGAAGGAAGGAAGAAAGGAAGGAAGGAAAGAAGAAAGGAAGGAAGGAAGGAAGGAAAGAAGAAAGGAAGGAAGGAAGAAAGGAAGGAAGGAAGGAAAGAAGAAAGGAAAGAAGGAAGAAAGGAAGGAAGGAAGGAAAGAAGAAAGGAAGGAAGGAAGGAAGAAAGGAAGGAAGGAAGGAAAGAAGAAAGGAAGGAAGGAAGGAAGAAAGGAGGAAGGAAAGAAGAAAGAAAAAAGAAAAGAAAGGAAGGAAGCCTTTATTAAGCCTACGTTCAAAGTTCTTATATTGTAATGAGGGAATATAACACACAATAGGGAACTAGAAAGTATGTGGGGAGGGAGAGAAAATTATGCAACAAGAAGATTGCTTAGAAGTCTGGAATCCAGAAACAGGGCTGGGAGGGGAATGGAGGAACTTTGGTTCTCTCTGCAAAATGGAGTCTTGAAGAGGAACTCATCAATGGGTGAGAGAGAAGGAAAGATTTGTGAAAAGGACATAGCGTGGTTGGATGTTTCAGGGTGAGTAGGCCCCACATGCTGTGGAAAATCCCAGGGTGAAGCAGTGTGTAGTTTGGAAGTCCAGGAGCCAGAAACATGGCTAGGAGAAAAAAAAAGACTGAAGGGAGACATGCTATCTAACTTCAGATCCTTAAAAGGCTGTCATATGGAACAGAGATTAGATTTGTTCTTTTGGCAACCAAGAAGAGAAGATAAAAGTCTCAAGGAGGCAAATTTAGAGTTGATGTAAGAAGAACTTCTTTAATAATTAAAACTGCTCCAAGGTGGAATAAGCTGCCTTGGGAGATTGTAGTTCCCTTCCCTTCAGGTTTTCATGAAAGTTTTGGGCTAAATATTTGTTGGGAGTGTTGGAAAAGGTTATGGGCAGTAGTGCACTGGTGAATTTTTAATACTTGGCTCTCCCTCTCCCCACCATCCATCCCAAATGTATGTACACAATTTTATGTTTAATCTGCATTATTAGCTTTCCCCCCATTACTTTCTCAAGTCTGGACAATCAATGTCACAACAAATCACGTCATGGTTTGTGGCATTTGATAATTTCTGAGGGTGCTCACACTGAAAATGTAGCAACCGCCAGTCAGTACAAGTTGGCTTCCTGCACCCCGGTTTTAAGTGTTTGGGGACATAAGCTTCCTTAGATGGACTTGGAAGTCTCTGAAATTCTGCGATTATGTCGTTCTGAAAGAAAATTATAAGAAGCAATTTCATGATTCAGTTTCTTTGGAATCTACTGATAATGTTCCTGTGGGATCCCATGTGTTCTGTCACAGATAATGAATTTAGTAATAAGTGAGAAGCACAAACAAGAAACAGAAAATGCTTTCATCACAACCCTGGGTCTTCTTTGGAGTGGTTGGATAGGTTCTGGCCTTATTTATTAGTCCTGAAGAAAACCTTGCTGAACTTGTTTTTCCAAAAAAGGTGTTAGCTTATATATTTTCCCCTTCATTGTCTAAGATTTGCTCTTTCAAATGTCACTGTTCTACCTCATTTCATGGGCCTGACTGCTAGCAACAAAGCCCAGTTTCCATGGAGATGGCCATGCCTGGTTTCCTCCTCCCAGGCCTTGCCTGGAGAGCCTTCTCTCCCTGGATTTTATTACTTAGGTTCCAGATGGGCTCCCCCTCTACAGTGGTATTTTATCAGAGCCGGTGCCAGGGACATGGAGGACGTCACGGGCACTGGCAAATTGACTTCAGAATTCATTGCATGTTGATCACTCAGTTATTTTCAACTGACTTGGCAGGATTTAGATTTTTATAGCATTTTTATGCTGTTAAATATTACTGACCCATGAGTAATGTGATCTTCGTCTCATGGAAGATGAAACCAAGAATGTAAGCGGGTTTTCTAAGTTACGTGGCATTCGGTGGCAGAGCAGTTGGTTTTGTTAGTGTTTACCGTGATTTGGACTAAGGGCTCCCTAAGAGTGAAAGCCCCTTGAGCTCGGAAAATGAGTTCAGATGTTGGGTTATTTTATCCTCATGTATTTTTCAAAATGACAGTTCTTATGTTTGTGCATCAGGCTGACTGCATTTGAAATAATTGTTAAATAAAATCTCTTGACTAAAACAAAACAAAAATAACAACAAAAAAGAGAAAAGAAAAGAAAAAATAGGTTTTTTAAAAATTTATTGCTATTTTGTTTTAACACAACAGTTACTTCCCAACAAATACCCATATATAATCCACTTAGAAAAGTATAATCTCTAAAGAACCGGGTAGCTCACCCACTTGCTAATAGAAAAGGAAAGATGTGTCCCTTTTAATTTAGACAGTACGATACTGATGTTGTAATTGACCAAAATTTTATTCTTTCTCAGTGTTGATTTTATTGATATTGTAGGTCTTCGGGTTATATCCTGTTTTATTGGCTCTGCTTCCTTTACTCTGTGATACTTCATCCCCATCTTCATGTGTTAACCCAAATTATTCCAATTTGTCCATCTTTACAATGCAGGAATATTCCATAACTTATATACATATAGCATAATTTGCTTAGAGACACTCAGAATGACATAGTGGATAGAGAGCCAACCTCGGAGGAGAACCTGATTTTAAGTTCAGCTTCTGACAGACACAGGCCATATAACTCTGGACAAGTCATTTAGCTCCAGGTAAATCTTAAGATTTAAAGATAAAGTCTCAGACACTTAACACTTCCTAGCTGTGTGACCCTGGGCAAGTCACTTAATCCCAGCCTCAAAAAAAAAAAAAAAAAAAAAAAAAAGACTGACGATTTAAAGATAAATAAGAACAATTGCTGATCTGCATTGGTAGATAGAGATTTCCTCATCTGGAATCAATGAAATCACTGGACTAAAAAATATATATATACATATATTTCTCATCTGGGCATAAGTTTCATTTCCATTTTTGGTTAACACAAAAAACATTTTTATGAACACTTTTTTTTTTACATGGGAATCTTATTTTGCTGTTCATAATCCTAACAGTGTAATCTCTGAGTAAAAGTAATGAAAACTTAATAACTTTTCTCATATAGTTCTATATTTTTTAAATGGAAGATAAACTAGTTGTCATTTATTAAGCATATTACTATTGCCAGTTGCTTTGCTAGGCATTAAGAATAATGATAATAGCTAACATTTCCACAGCACTTACAACGTGCCTAGGACTTAACAATTATTTCAGTGATTTAACAATTATTTCAATTGATCCTCACAACAATACATTTTATAGATGACAAGATTGAGGCAAAGAGATTTGCCCAAGTTCACATAACTAGTATTTAAAATGTCTGAAGCCACATTTGAACTTTAGGCACAGTTCCAATGCCCTCTACAATGGTTGAATCTGTTTACAAGTCTACCAAGTGTGGTAGTGTCCCATTTTTTCCACATTCCATCCAACATTGGTCATTTTCCTCTTCTATCCTATTAGTCAGTCTGATAGATGTGAGATGGTACCTCAGAGTTGTTTTAATTTGCATTTCTCTAATCAATAGTGAGTTAAATGATTTTTTCATATAATTATTGATAGCTTTGTTTTGTTTTTTTTCTTTTGAAAGCTGCCTGATCATATCAACCATTTATCATTTGGAGATTATATATTTGACTTAAGTCTCTATACATTTGAGAAATTAAGCCTTTATTAGAGAAACTTGTTATAGAAAGTTTTTGGAAATTGCTTTTTTTTGCCTTGGTTTTATTTGTGCAAAACCTTTAAAATCTATTGTAATCAAAACTATCTATTTTACATACTGCTAAGTAATATATGCCCCACGGATTTGCTTAGGATATCACCTTTTATTTCTAAATCATGTGCCTGTTTTCATCTTGCTATATAGTGTTGGTCTATAGCTGGTTTCTGCCAAACTTCTTTCCAGTTTTCCTAGCAATTTGTTTCAAATAGTGAATTTTTGGTCCCAAAACTTAGATCTTTGGTTTGTCAAACAAATAGATTACTATGGCAATTTACCTCTGTGTATTGTGTACCTAATCCTATTGATCTGTCACTCAATTTTTTTTGGCCAGTACCAGATTGCTTTGTTGATGACCACTTTGTAATACAGTCTGAGGTCTGATACCACTAGACTACTTTCCTTCCCATTCGTTTTCATTGATTCCCTTGTTAACCTTGACATTTTGTTCTTCCAGATGAATTTTGATATTTTTTTTCTAACTTTATAAAATAATTTTTGGTAGTTTGGTTAGTATGGCACTGAAAAAGTAAATTGATTTAGATATAATTGTTATTTTTATTAGATTAGCTTAGAATTTTTGTTGTTAGTAAAATACAGAAATATTGATCATTTATGTGGATTTATTTTAAATCCTGCAACTTTTCTGAAATTGTTAATAAATTGACCTAGTTTTTAAAGTTGGTTCTCTAAGATTCTCCAAGCATACCATTATATCAATTGCAAAAAACTATAATTTTGTTTCCTCATTGTTTATTCTAATCCCTTCAATTTCTTTTTCTTCTAATATTGCTATAGTTAGCATTTCTAATACAATTTGGAATATTAGTGATAACAATGAGTATCTTGCTTCATTGCTGATTTTACTGGGAAGGTTTTTGGCTCATCCCCAGTACAGATAGATGCTTTCTGATGACTTTTTAGATTTTACTTATCATTTTAAGGGAAACTCCATTTATTCCAATTCTTTCTAGTACCTTTAATAAGATTGGTTATAATTTTTCAAAAGCTTTTCCTGCATCTATCTATATAATCATATATTTTTATTCTTTTGTGCTTTATATAGCCAATTATGATTATAATTTTTCTATATTGCTATGATAAACCATATCTTATCATCACCTATGATATTTGTGATAAATTGATATACTTTCTTTTCTAGTTTTTTTATTTGAAATTTTTGTCACAATTAAAACAACTCTGCGGTATCACTACACACCTCTTAGATTGGACCTGATGACAGGAGAAGATAATGATAAATGTTGGAGGGGATGTGCGAAAATGGGACACTGATGCATTGTTGGTGGAGTTGTGAACAGATTCAACCATTCTGGAGAGCAATTTGGAACTATGTTCAAAAAGTTATCAAACTGTGCATATCCTTTGATCCAGCAGTTTTTCTACTGGCCTTATATCCCAAAAAAAGATCTTAAAAGGGGAAAAGGGACCCACATGTGCAAAAATGTTTGTGGCAGCCCTTTTTGTAGTGGCAAGAAACTGAAAACTTAGTGGATGTCCATTAGTTGGAGAATGGCTGAATAAATTTATATTATATAAATATTATATATAAATATATATATATAATTATATATAATAAATAATATAAAATATTATGGAATATTATTGTTCTATAAGAAATGACCAGCAGGATGATTTCAGAGAGGCCTGGAGAGACTTACATGAACTGATGCTGAGTGAAATGAGCAGGACCAAACTTCAACAAGAATACTATATGAGGATCAATTCTGATGGGCATGGGTCTCTTCAACGAGATGATTCAAACCAATTCCAGTTGTTCAGTGATGAAAAGAGTCATCTGTATTCAGAGAGAGAGGACAGTGGGAAATGAATGTAAACCACAACATAGTATTTTCACTCCATTTGTTGTTGTTTGCTTGCATTTTGTTTTCTTTCTCATTTTGTTTTCTTTTTTGATCTATTTTTTTCTTATGCAACATGATATTTGTAGAAATATGTATAGAAGAATTGCACATGTGTGATATATATTGGATCACTTGCCATCTAAGGGAGGGGGTGTGGGGAAGGGAGGGAAAAGAATTGGAACACAGGGTTTTGTATATTTGTGTTATAAAAGGAATTTGATCAGACTCTTTGTATATACAAAAATACTTATACCAGCTATAGCAAACAACTGGAATTCTTGTTCCTTCACCAAACCTTTTGTATCAGAATGCCTAACAAGTTGCAGCAGATGGATTTAGAACTCACTTTTACCAACAAACATTCAGAAATATTTATTATTCATATTTTTTATCTGCTCCTACATGAATTCCAGTGGAGTTGCTAATGAATAATAAAATAGTCAGGAGAAAGGAGATATGATGAGCTTAGATGATCAGTTTCTAGTTAACTTTAAAATTAATCTAAGTTATGATTAAAATCTGATGGTGACATCTCTCTGCAGGATGTCTTTTTTTGCTTTGGGCCACTCTTGCACTGTATTTATTTCTGAGACAGAGGAAGGGTTGGGAAGAAAAGTGCTCAAATGGCAAATTACTGTCCCTAGATGATTGCTCCAACCTTGAGACAGCAGGATTAGCTTCATAAGAATTTTGGGAGTAGTAGAAATTTCTTCTTTACATAGATGAATGTCTTGTTTAATAGATTGTGATCACATTAATTGATCACATAATTATTATTAATAATGTTGAGTAATTTCATTGATGTGAGGAACTCACAATGAGGAAATCCCTTCTACCTAAATCAATCAGCAACTACTCTGCAAATTTTTAGTCTTCAGAAAGATACTTAGGACGTTGAGAGATTAAGTGACTTGCCCAGGTTTGGATCATCAGAATGTTTCAGAGGTAATACCTGAACCCAGTTTATTTTGATTCTGGGGCTAATTTCAATCCTCTAAATCATGCTTATAGAACAAAAAAGTGTTGAGAGTAGTAATATGGAGTTTTTCATAAGGTTATCAATATATTCTCATAATTGTCTGATACAAGTTGGACATCATGGCCCATACCAACTGGGGAGGCTAAAGCTGGTGGATCCCTTGAGCTCAAGAATTCCATGTTACAGTGGATTGAGCCAGTCAGATTTCTAATCTTAGTTCAGTATTAATATGGCAAGCCATGGGGACCAAGGGGCCACCAGGTTACCTACAGGAGGGATAAATTGCACCAGGATGGTAAACAGAGATGGTCAATACTCCTATACATCTAACCTAGGAAAAACTGGAGTAACCTTTCTATAAAAGAAAGTCTAATTTAGATACACAAAGTTGCTTTTTTTGTGCCTCTCTCTAGATCTCTGTGTGCATGTGGACAAGCCAAATGTATAATCACACGCTCTATTATAGAATTGTTACTCTCCACTAATGAGGCACTAGTATGAGTTATTTAAGAAATAATCAATGAGAACTGTAATTCATAAATGAACAATCCAATCTGAGGGGGGGAAAAATCTAATCACCAAGGACATCAGCCTAAGGTAGTTATTATACTGTCATTTTAGTTGGATTATTTACCACTTAATTATAACTCCCATTGTTTAACTTTTTTTTTTGCTTTAATAACTAACTATATATTATTTTTATTGAAAAGTAGAATTGGGAACAATGTCTGACCATGATTTTGAGTGCCATATTATTCGTGACTCTTCCTTCTTGATTTTTTTTTAAATAAAAAGACTGGTAATTTTGAAAATTTAAAAACAAGATAAAAAAATTTAATTGCTTAATTTTTTTGACAGTGGCAGAATGAATATTAGATAGAAAGGCTAGACTTTGACTCCTAAAAACCTGGACTAAAATCCTGTATTTCAAACAAAATATTAATGTTATTATCATGGACAAGTTACCTAATGTCATGGTGCTTGAGGCATTTTTCTAAGCAATAATCACCTATCTATATACATACAGAGAAAATCAGAGGTCTAGGGGAAAAAATGTACTTGAGTTTGGAAACCTTAATTTCATCTTCTGAATTATGAGTAATGTTGAAGATGAAACAACATATAGAGTTTTCCAGAACCAAGGCATGGGGGAACAGCATGATTGGTTGGAAATTAAGAATGGAGGGGCTTCCCTTATGTGATTAAGAAAATTTCATTGCTTGAGTGCAGTTGCAAAGTTAGAGATAATGTACCAGACTTATTTGGATAGTAGACCAGTCAGCCTTAAAGGACAGCTTGGTCATGTAAAGATAATGGGTCAGATGGGTCAGACTCCTTGGTAGCCACCCATATCTCCCAAGGATGATTTCTATTTTTGTTAACTATATTCAATCAGCCACTAAGCATTTATTAAACACCTACTGTGTGCCAGGAACTGTGCAAAGTGTTAGAGATACAAAGAAATGCAAAAATAAGGGCTATGCTTGGGAGAGTTTAATTTTATTTTTATATTTAAGTTAAATTTAATAAATATTATTTTTAATATTGTATAATATGAAAATATAATAAATAATATATAAAGCATAAATAATTAAATTTAAATTCATGTTGTAACATATGAATGGTCTAGTGTTTTCGCATATGGTTTCAGGCTTTAAAAACCTATTGTAAAGTTTTTACAACACTTTGACAAGGTAACACAGAAAATCCACTCTTTCTAATCATGTGGCAGCACAAGTTTATACTTTTATTCATCTACATGTCCCAATAAGTAATAAATTAATAATAAAGTAATAATTTTTTAAATGGTTGAATCAAATTAGCTTTAACTTAAAAACTGCAGAAAGATATATCTAAAGTGTCTGTTCCATTTTTTCTGTCATCCCCTTTACAATACAAATGTTTTAGGGACTTCCTGTTCAGTTTCATCAGCTTTGCTCAGTCAAAGAGTTGTAACAAGCAGCATGAAGCATACCCTGAAGTCATTTTTAAAGTCAAATTCAATTTTGGGAGTGGGAGAAAAAGACCTATATTCTGGGTCTCTGGGTAGAGTCTGCAAACTAGGAGAGGCTAACTTGGGAGAAGGGAGACAGCGGGCCAGGGCCAAGAATCAGCTCCTGGGGGACAGCTTTCCATTTGACAGCTTCCTGTTTTTGTTTCATTCTTGCTTCCTAGAAATGAAGTTGGTTTTTTTTCCTATGCCCTTGTTGGAATGCAGTTAATATGAGCATCCTCTAAATTCTGCTGGCCTAGAATTATCCTAGCACCTATTTTAGTTACAACTCTGCTCAGAGAGTCACAAAGGTAGACTGAGGTACATATTCTCTGAGCAACATAAGTTTTATTAACAAAGCATGGATCTGATCATAGAATGGGTCAATGTCAGCCCTCAGTTTAAGCCAAAGACCCCTAGATCAAGAGGCAATTCCTTTCCATAAGCATAGAACAAAGAACAGAACAGGGAAGGTAAGGAAATATTACAGCTACTTATGGGATTGGGAGCATCATGAGAAGGAGGACATCATGATTGGTTACATAGCTGAGGCATGGGGGAACAATATGATTGGTTGGAAATTGGGAATGAGGAACTAATAATACCCATTGCTTCCCTCCTGCAATTAAGACAAGTTCGTTGAGTCCACTTGCAAGGTTAGAGATAATGCACCAGACTTCTTTGGATAACAGACCAGACATCCTTGAAGAATAACTTAGTAGTGTAAAGTTAATAAACCAGATTCCTTGGTATCCACCCACATTCCCCAAGATAACAGATTTTCTTGAGGCAAGAATAGAGAAGTGATTAGCAGAACTGGATTTCTAAACTTAACATTATAAACGAGCTGCATTTCTGAACTAAGTTCTGAGCCAAAGAAGCATGACTTAGGTAGTAATATAACAAAATCAATCGATTATAAATAGGATCAATTAAAAACAATGCATAATCATTTAATCTTTTACACAGATGTGCAGATATGTGATGAAAAGGTGTTGTATAATTTTAGAAGCTCAGAAATTCAGGATTTTCCCTATGCCTTTTTATTTGTACTTCAGAGTGGTAAACTGAACTTATTTTGTTAAAAAAAAATTCTTGACTATCCAATCTGTCCTATACCCCAATTCCTGAGTGTAATGGTTTATGTGAAATATTTTGAAGAGTAAATGTATACTTCACACCAAAATAGTCATTACTTGTTTTTTTTTTTAAATTAAAGAGTTAATTTGATGCTAAATCAGTCGCTCATCATTTATAGATAAAACAACCAATTGCTTATACTGTATTTAGGAATAATAGTTTCATAGAAATGTTAGAGATGAAAGGTATCTTCAAAATCATATACTCCACCTATTCTGTTTTAAAGATGGGGAAACTGAAACACATCTGAATAAGCCAGAAAAAGTTTATGATAAATTTTGACATGACTGACTTGTAATTGAACTGTCTTTGAAACAGTTTGACTGAGGAAGAAAGATATTTTTAAAATTTGGGTCAGGCTTATTTGGTTTAAATTCCCTTAAAAAAAACAAAAGAAAAGACATGATATAGCAGAAAGAATGAGCCCATGGAATCCAGCAGATTGATCTTTCAATCACATATACCCTTGGAGGAGTTAGTCTGGCATTCAAGCAATCTGTCCAACACCATCACTGATATCATACTCTTTAATAAACTTCATGAAGACTATTCAGAGAAAGAAAGGACATTAAAGCCCTATATTTCCAGAGTTGTGAGTTGCCTTAGTCATGTATGCTTCATATACATGTGTCTCTCTACCAAGGTATTTTAAGTACAAGGCTCTTTGAAATCTATGTGTATTTGTTAGAGAATATATCCCAGGATTTTTTGATAACTGACACCTTCTTCTTGCTCTATGATGCCATTTTAGTAAATGCCTTTTCTATAACTTTATTGAGAATATTTGCTAATTATTAGTGGGAAGTACACTAATGGGGGCTCATGAGTCACAGTGTTAGGAGCAGTGATTCAAGATTATCCTTACAATTCAAATTAGCTGTCACTTCTCTGAGGTCTTTATCTGTTATTAGAGGGAAACATGGGTGTGGTAGGGGAGGAGGATATCCTTATATATTTCTTAAATAAAACAAAAACAAAAAAACTTATTTTCCATTCTAATATCATTCTGTTTAGTAATACTTCTTAAAAATGGTTTATAAAACACAACAAAGATTAAAAAATTATTAAAGATTTTTAGTTTGTTATTTTACTATAAGAGTATAAATTCTTAAAGAACAAAGACTAGTTTTACCATTTATTCTCAGCATGTAGCATAATACCTTATAGACAGTAGGAACTAAAAGCCAATGAATGAAGAAATGAGCATGAGTGACATTTCTTCTGATTCTGATTTAACTTGAAGGAAAATTGTGAATATGAAGCTGATACAATTCTATATTAGTGGAATGGCTGAGAGGAAGGAAGCTTTTCCTCTTCTGTAATCCATAGATTAGATAATAAGGCCTCAAACAAAGTGAGTGTCTCAGGCGCAGCTAGGGGGGAAATATATGTAATTCTGAATATTCATATTATGTTTAGAAAGATGAGTATTTTTTTTTTTTTTTTTGCTTTTTGTCTTCAAGGTCTATCATTTTGCAGTGCTGAAGGAGCCTGTCGACACCTCTCCTGGCTGTTCTCTATCTGACTGTAGCTGTGAAAGTATGAGCCCATCACTTCTTGGGGACTCATGGAAGATTTCCTAGAAAATGAAGCTCATTTGGCTGTCACTGTGGCAAATGTGCAAAAAGTAGCCATGTCTCTTCAGTCCCATTGTGGCTTTTGGCTAAAATTTTAGTGACTGTACTGATAAGCTCTTACTATCAGTGTGAAGCATAGGAGGAACATATAATGGAAAGGACCTTGAATCTTGTACCCCAACACCTTGAATTAGACTCTTGGGTCTGCTTTTTTATTTGTTTCACCTTGAGCAAATTATTTCCTTTTTTGGGGCCTCAGTTACTTTATCCAAAAAAAAAGAGAGGATTGTCGGAGTATTTTAGTCTGGAACACATGATTAATTCCATATAACAAAAAAGAGGAAAGAGGACTCAGAATCAAAAAGGCCATATAGTCTGCTATCTGGCATATTAAAAATTGCTCACAGGCAATTCTCTCTTGTTTGGTGATTTTTAAATGAGGAAGAACTGTGAGTTTTGGGTAAAGGAAGGGATAGTGGAGACATAACCTTCACTGCTTAATTTTCCTATCCTCCTGCCACGTGTTCTTGAACCCATGGATCCTATTTCTGTTGGGATTATTATTATTTTTTCTAATCTTAGGTAAATGAGAATATAAAGATATAGAATGACCAAGTTACTTCCCTCGTGATCTTCAAAAAGGGAGAAGAAAATTAGCAACAAGAGTCAGAAACATAACTGAGAATGGAATGTTATCAGTTCCAAAGAGTGACCTGCTTGATCTAGGAGAGTGGTGGCTTTACCTGGGATATAAAAAAGAAGTTAGCAGCTAGGTAAAGGAGTCACTTGTCCATTGATTACACCACACATAGAAGGAACTTTTTTTTATTAAAGCTTTTTATTCACAAAGCATATGCATGGGTAATTTTTCTAATATTGACCCTTGCAAAATCTTTTGTTCCAAATTTCCCCCCCCCCCACCTCCTCCCCCATCTGGCAGGTAGTCCAATACATGTTAAATATGTTGAAATACATGTTAGTTCCAATATATGTATGCATATTTATACAGTTATCTTGCTGCACAAGAAAAATCAGATCAAGAAGGAAGGAAAAGAAAAACTGAGAAAGAAAACACATTGCAAGCAAATCACAACAGAAAGAATGAAAATGCTATGTTGCGGTCCACATTCTGTTCCCATGGTTCTCTCTCTGGGTGTAGATGGCTCTCTTCATCACTGAGCAAGTGGAACTGATTTGAATCATCTCACTATTGAGAAGAGCCATGTCCATTAGAATTGACCATCATATAGTCTTCTTGTTGCCTTGTACAATGATCTTCTGGTTTTGCTCATTTCACTCAGTATCAGTTCATGGGAGTCTCTCCAGGCCTTTCTGAAATCATCCCTCTAATTGTTTCTTATAGAACAATAATATTCCATAATATTCATATACCAAAAATTATTCAGCCATTCTCCAGCTGATGGGCATCCACTCAGTTTCCAGTTTCTGGCCACTACAAAGAGGGCTGCCACAAACATTCTTGCACATAGAGGTCCTTTTCCCTTCTTTAAAATCTCTTTGGGATATAAGCCCAGTAGTAACACTGCTGGGTCAAAGGTTATGCACAGATTGATAACTTTTTGAGCATAGTTCCAAATTGCTCACATAGAAGGAACTTGATGAAAGTTTAAAAATAAAGAAAAGGACTCCCAGAACCAGAAGGGAATTCTTGGCCACATGTATTCCCTATATGTAAATTTGAGCCTATTCACTCCAAGGACTGAATATGTACAGAAGGGAGACTATATTCTTGGTTGTGTGTGCTGTGTGATGTGTGTGTGTGTGTGTGTGTTTAATAACTTCTATCTTTGCTAAAAATTCTCAGCAACTATCCTGTAAATTGAAAAAGCTAATTGATATTACTAGGTTAATTGCTATTGGAGGAGCATGCTGGTTAGTACTCATGAATGATAATATTTGAAATGTCTCCAGATCACTCTGAAAGGAGAAGTAATCATTTATTCTTCACGGAATTCAAGGTGTTAATACAAGTACAAAGTTAGGAAAGAGAACTTCGAGATGAGTGCTACCTGGATATTTATAATTTAGGTTAAAGATGCTTTCTGCTTACAGTAATTCAAATGGTCATTTTTATTGATCCCTTCCTTGCTAGCCTTCAGCAAGTGTTGCAAAAGGAAGGCTCTAAGGTGATCAAAGGTGTGCTCCCACATCTCTATTTGATGGCAATAATCACAGAAAGATTTAGGTGGTCACTGGTCACTAATTTTTTTTATTTATCAACATCAGATATAAGAATTCAAAGGGGGACCTAGTCAGAAAGTAAAACATGTATGCATTTACTGGCTGATTTTGCATAATAGTTAGGAAGAATAGATTCCTACCACTCCTTTGGTCTCTGCTCCTCAAAATTAAACAAAAAGGAAGATGAAGCTACTAACAACTATTCAGTCAGGAGTTAGGTGGAACTTTGAATCAATTCCCTTTAGCAGGCAGTGAGAAGAAGCACAGTTCCCACTCAGCACTGGCTGTGAAATTTTGAAAGGCAGCTGGTCTTTCCCCTTCCCTGGCATCCAAGCAGTAGTCTTAGCTGGAGTGGGTCAGTACCAGCATAGTCTGCCTAGCAATTGAAGTGGCAACATCAGTAGAAGCAGGCGACTGTAATCAAAAGAGTTGCCAGTAGAGGGTATCCTGAGAAAAAAAGTTCCTGCATGTTTTTTGATTGGACTGAGCTATGAAATATGAACTATGAGCTTTGCAAACACTTTAATTACCAAAAGATTCCCACGGTATAAACACGACTCATAGGTGGTTTATTTTCACACAGAAAAGGGAGATTAAGCAATAAATGTTGGTAAAATGATTAGAACAGAATCCAGTGACTTATCACTATTCATGCATCCATCGAGAGGCTAATACTTAAGTCATATTGGAATACAGTTTTTGCAAATCATACAACAGAAAAAGACTGAAACTTTACACCAGATGCCATTCTTCATTGTTAACAACCATTCTCGACTTAGGAAGCAGCAATTAGGGCGATACTAAAAGTTTTAGCTAAATGTTAATATTTATGATAAGTCACTAAATAGACCACATTTTTATGTGATATAGGATAACTGGTATTCAGCAAAATGTAGCTACTGCAAGAAATACAAATAGCTTCCTCTTCCTCTTCCCAGCATCTGAATAGGTGCTTCCCTCCTTCCCTTTCCTAGATGTTACAGGAAAAAAGCCTAAATAACTGAATGACCCAGCCCAGACGTTCTGAGAGAAGATGGAGAGTGGAGGGACAATGGAAGAAAGAGTAGGGGTGGAGAAATGAGCTAAAGAAGTGAGGGTTCCATAGAGCAGTAGGCTCAAGTAGAAATGGGAGTTGCTAAACTATATATAGCAACATCCATGTGGTTAAATATTGGCTTAGAAAACCATATTATCTAAGTTTATTAAGTATTTAATTATAACCATATTATCTAAGTATTTAAAAATATTTCCCAATTGCATTTTAATTTAACGCATGCTGTGCTTGATAATGCTTTGGTCATCACCTCTGCCCTAAAGTTTGTCTGGATCTTTTGTATCAGAAATTGTAGTCATTCAGTTGTGTCTCACTCTCAGTGACCCATTTGGGGTTTTCTTGGCAAAAATCCTGGAGTGATTTGCCATTTCCTTCACTAGTTCATTTTACAGATGAGGAAACTGAGGCAAACAGGGTAAAGTGACTTGCCCAGAGTCATACAGCTAATAAATGTTTCAGGTTGGATTTGAACTTGCAGAGATGAATCTTCTTTGACTTCAGGCTTAGTTCTCCATTCACTGCACCACCTAATTGCAATCAGGATCTCTGGGGCACAAATGTAACCAAGACACCTACCCACGGCAAAGTGCATGGAAGCAATATAGCAGAGTGGAAAGGACATTGCATTTTCATTCAAGGGACTTGAGTTCAAATCTCAGTTCCACTTGTATGACCCTAAACAAATTACTTAATCATTTTGGTCTTCAATTGCTCCGTTTATAAAAGGAGAGGGGTTAATGTAGCGAACTAAATTTTCTTTCCAGTACAAATTCTGTGGTGATTATATATCTTAGGCAAAAAATAAATAAATAAACTCCAGAGGCAGGAAAGAACCCAATTGTCATCAAGTGCAGACCCCACCTAAGCAGAAATCCACTCTATGAGATCTCTGACAGGAGGCACTTGGCCTCTACCTGAAGATCACCTGTGAGAGGTAATTCACTCTTCCTGGAGGCAGTTCTACCCACTTTGGAGACAGTTCTAAGTGTTAGGCAGTTTTTCCTTACCTCAGGTTTAAACCTCTCTATATCTTACAGAATGGGATTTTTTTGTTTTGTTTGTGTTTTGGAACAGAGCAGAACAGAGTTCAATCCCTTTTCTAAACAGCAGCCCTTCAAATATGGGAAGGTCCTTATTGTGCTTTTCCTAAATCTCCTCTTTGTATTCTGGTTCTTCAAACCAATTCTTAACTAAGGTATGGTCTCTGCTTCCTTCACCATCTTGAGTTTTCCTCTTGACCATCAAAATGTTCACCAGCATAACTAAGGAAAGAAATAATCATTTATTAAATGCCTACTGTGTTAATGCACTGTGCCAAGAACTTCACAAATATTTACAACCACCTTGGGAAGTAGATGCTATAGCATCTACTATAATTATCTCCATGAGCAAACTAAGGTAGATAAAGATTAAGGGACTTGCCCAATGTCACACAGCTAGTAAGTGTCCAAGGCCAGAGCTCAACTCATATTTTCTTGATCCCAGGCCTAGACTATCTACTATATCACCTAGCTGCATAAGAATCATAGGTTCTACTTAATCACTAATACTGCCCTTCTTTATTCTATTTACTACTTAGCTTTTATGAATAAAAGCATAAAATTTATGGTTAGCAAAGGGTTTTCCCCATTTATCATTTCACTTAATCCTCACAACTATGTAAGATAGGTGCTATTATTATTCCATTTTAAAGAGGAGCTTGAGAAATTAAGTGACTTCCTCAAGATCACAAAAAAATTAATGGTTTGAAGTAGGATTTGAACCCAGGTGCTTTCATTAGCTAAAGGATACTGCTCCTTAACCCTGTCCAATTCTGACCCTTGAGACAAAAATAGTAAAATGGAAAATATCAATATTTGTTTTTCATTTACTTATAGTGGTTGACCTGGATTAGCAACTGCTTTCAAAACCAAGGGTCCTCTTGTCTGGAGAATTCCCTGCTCCTACATAGTTCACACTAAAATGTAACCAAAGGACTATCGAGAGCAAGGAAATGAGAGAAATTGTTCATTCAGTTTATTAAAGCCTTGATGCATTCGTTTTTAACTACTGACTCCAGGCCTGTGCTAATTTGCATGGCTGCAGTATTATCTTGTAGTCTTTTAAAATTTCTGCCAATTAGCAGTCAAGAAAGCAGGAAACAATTGTAGGTAACAATTCCAGTGAGAATAACTCTGGCATTGTCAACAGACACATGTCATATGAAGACTCCTATAGCTATTGACCAAAGTATCTCCTGCAGTTGCTGTGCAATATTGCCCTCAAGATGTGTATGGATGGGTCTTCAGGAATGACAGCTGTTTCAAATCATTTTGGCAGAAAAAGCTTTCAGAACCAAAGCCCTCACAGACTTTGCCTCAGGTTGTATGAAATATGTCAGGCTTAATAACTATGGTACCTCTGGAGCCTCTGGTGATGGGGCACCTGTGTCAGTGCTAAGTATCTGACAAAAGAGAGCAGGCAGCAATTCAAAAACCCTATAGGAACAAAGCCCTGTCCCTCGTAGTGGATTTGTGGAGATTTCTGGGTAAAGCAGGAATGCAAGTAAACTGCAACATAGAAGAAACCTATTTTCAACTCCCCTACCCACCCTCAACATCAGGAATAAAATAGGATGTATTCCTTCATCCCCTACCAGGAACAAGTCTTCATTTAACATTATCTAGTGAAAAGATTCTGAAATGTGATTTCCTTTTTGGAAATGAACCAATCAACAAGTTATTGAGCTTTATTAGTGGCAGTATGATTATATGTATATATGTATGTGTGTATATATGTATATATACATATATACATATTCATATATGTATGAATTCCTTGACACAGTTGCATGTTTTCAGATTTGTATTATTTATAGTTAAAATTATGTAAAATATAATCATTGATCCCAATTCAAAGGAAATATGCAATGTAAATTTGAATAATAAAATCACTCCAAAGGATTATTTTATTGCACTAATCAGGATTTAGTAATGGTGGAAAGAATGCTAAACCTGCAGTCCAAAGACATTAGGTGTAGAATAGCTATTAAATCAGTTATTATTTTGCAAAATGTTTCCAAGTGGATTTTGCCAAATCAATTCCTGTAAAAGTAAAGTTAAAAAAAAAAAAACAACCTCCAAACTACATATAACTTTTTTTTAAATTAATTTTATAATTATAACATTTTTTACAACATTATCCCTTGTACTCCTTTCTGTTCCAAGTTTTTCCCCTCCTTCCCTCCACCCCCTCTCCTAGATGGCAGGCATTCCCATACATATTGAATATGTTATAGTATATCCTAGATACAATATAGATGTGCAGAACCGAATTTTGTTGTTGTTATTGTTGTTGCAAAGGAAGAATTGGATTCAGAAGGTAAAAATAACCTGGGGAGAAAAACAAAAAATGCTAACAATTTACACTCATTTCCCAGTATTCCTTTTCTGGGTATAGCTGATTCTGTCCATCATTGATCAATTGGAATTGGATTAGCTCTTCTCTATGTTGAAGATATCCACTTCCATCAGAGTACATCCTCATACAGTATATGTTGAAGTGTATAATGATCCCCTAGTTCTGCTCGTTTCACTCAGCATCAGTTCATGTCTCTCCAAGCTTCGCTGTATTCCTCCAGTTGGTCATTTCTTACAGAACAATAATATTCCCTAACATTCATATATCATAATTTACCCAACCATTCTCTAATTGATGGGCATCCATTCATTTTCCAGTTTCTAGCCACTACAAAAAGGGCTGCCACAAACATTTTGGCACATACAGGTCCCATTCCCTTCTTTAAAATCTCTTTGGGATATAAACTCAGTAGTAACACTGCTGGATCAAAGGGTATGCACATTTTGATAACTTTTTGGGCATAATTCCAGATTCCTCTCCAGAATGGCTGGATTCTTTCATAACTCCACCAACAATGCATCAGTGTCCCAGTTTTCCTACAGCCCCTCCAACATTCATCATTATTTGTTCCTGTCATCTTAGCCAATCTGACAGGTGTGTAGTGGTATCTCAGAGTTGTCTTAATTTGCATTTCTCTGATCAATAGTGATTTGGAACACTTTCACATGAGTGGAAATAGTTTCCATTTCATCATCTGAAAACTGTCTGTTCATATCCTTTGACCATTTATCAATTGGAGAATGGCTTGATTTCTTATAAATTAGAGTCAATTCTCTATATATTTTAGAAATGAGGCCTTTATCAGAATCTTTAACTGTAAAAATGTCTTCCCAATTTGTTACTTCCCTTCTAATCTTGTTTGCATTAGTTTTGTTTGCATAAAAGCTTTTTAATTTGATGTAATCAAAATTTTCTATTTTGTGATCAATAATCTCTAGTTCTCCTTTGGACACAACTTCCTTCCTCCTCCACAAGTTTGAGAGGTAAACCATCCCATGTTCCTCCAATTTATTTATGATTTCATTCTTTATGCCTAAATCTTGGACCCATTTTGATCTTATCTTAGTATGTGGTATTAAGTGTGGGTCCATGCCTAGTTTCTGCCATACTAATTTCCAGTTTTTGTCAAATAATGAATTCTTATCCCAAAATTTGGGATCTTTGGGTTTGTCAAACACTAGATTGCTATTTTTATTCACTATCTTGCCCTGTGAACATAACCTATGCCACTGATCAACTAGTCTATTTCTTAGCCAATACCAAATGGTTTTGGTGACTGTTGCTTTATAATATAGTTCTAGGTCAGGTACAGCTAGACCACCTTCATTTGATTTTTTTTTTTATTATTTCCCTTGAAATTCTCGACCTTTTGTTCTTCCATATGAATTTTGTTGTTATTTTTTCTAGGTTATTAAAATAGTTTCTTGGGAGTCTGATTGATATAGCACTAAATAAATAGATGAGTTTAGGGAGTATTGTCATCTTAATTATATTCTCTTGGCCTATCCAAGAACACTGAATGTCTTTCCAGTTACTTAAATCTGACTTTATTTTTGTGGCAAGTGTTTTGTAATTTTGTTCATATAATTCCTGACTTTCCTTTGGTAGATATATTTCCAAATATTTTATACTATCGACCGTTATTTTGAATGGAATTTCTCTTTGTATCTCTTGCTTTTGGATTGTGTTGGTAATGTATAAAAATGCTGAGGATTTATGTGGATTTATTTTGTATCCTGCAACTTTGCTAAAGTTCTGAATTATTTCTAATAGCTTTTTAGCAGAGTCTTTGGGGTTCTCTAAGTATACCATCATATCTGCAAAGAGTGATAGTTTGATTTCCTCATTACCTACTCTAATTCCTTGAATCTCTTTCTCGGCTCTTATTGCTGAGGCTAGCATTTCTAGTACAATATTGAATAGTAATGGTGATAGTGGGCAATCTTGTTTCACTCCTGATCTTACTGGAAAAGGTTCTAGTTTATTGCCATTACACATGATGTTTACTGACGGTTTTAAATATATGCTCATTATTTTAAGGAATAGTCCATTTATTCCTATACTCTCAAGTGTTTTTAGTAGGAATGGATGTTGGATTTTATCAAATGCTTTTTCTGCATTTATTGAGATGATCACATGGTTTTTGTTAATTTGGTTATTAATATAGTCGATTATGCTAATAATTTTCCTAATATTGAACCAGTCCTGCATTCCTGGTATAAATCCCACATGGTCATAGTGTATTATCCTGGGGATGATTTTCTGTAGTCTTTTTGCTAATATTTTATTTAAGATTTTAGCATCAATATTCATTAGGGAGATTGGTCTATAATTTTCTTTCTCTGTTTTCAGCCTACCTGGTTTAGGTATCAGTACCATGTCTATGTCATAAAAGGAATTTGGTAGGACTCCTTCAATCCCTATTTTTTCAAATAGTTTATATAGCATTGGAGTTAATTGTTCTTTAAATTTTTGATAGAATTCACGTGTAAATCTATCTTTGTCCTGGAGATTTTTTCTTAGGGAGTTAGTTAATAGCTTGTTCTATTTCTTTTTCTGAAATGGGACTGTTTAGACTATTTACTTCTTCCTCTGTTAATCTGGGCAAGCTATATTTTTGAAGGTATTCTTCCATTTCATTTAAGTTATCGAATTTATTGGCATAAAGTTGAGCAAAGTAGCTCCTAACTATTGTTCTAATTTCCTCTTCATTAGTGGCGAGTTCTCCCTTTTCATTTTTAAGACTAACAATTTGCTTTTCCTCTTTCCTTTTTTTAATCAGATTTACTAAGGGTTTGCCTATTTTGTTGGTTTTTTCATAGAACCAACTCTTAGTTTTATTAATTAATTCAATAGTTTTTTTACTTTCAATTTTATTAATCTCACCTTTTATTTTTAGAATTTCAAGTTTTGTGTTTATCTGGAGGTTTTTAATTTTTTCCTTTTCTAGCAATTTTAGTTGTAAGCCCTATTTGTTGAACCTCTCTTTCTCTATTTTATGCAAGTAGGCCTCTAGAGAAATAAAACTTCCCCTTATTACTGCTTTGGCTGTATCCCACACATTTTCGTATGATGTCTCATTATTGTCATTTTCTTGGGTGAAGTTATTAATTATGTCTATGATTTGCTGTTTTACCCAATCTGTCTTTAGTATAAGATTATTTAATTTCCAATTATTTTTTGGTCTATTTTCCCCTGGCTTTTTATTAAATGTAATTTTAATTGCATTGTGGTCTGAAAAGGATGCATTTACTATTTCTGCCTTACTGCATTTGATTTTGAGGTTTTTATGTCCTAGTATATGCTCAATTTTTGTAAAGGTTCCATGAACTGCTGAGAAGAAAGTGTACTCCTTTCTGTCTCCATTTAGCTTTTTCCAAAGATCTATCATATCAAACTTTTCTAGTATTCTATTTACCTCTTTGACTTCTTTCTTATTTATTTTGTGGTTTGATTTATCTAATTCTGAGAGTGCAAGGTTGAGATCTCCCACTATTATAGTTTTGCTATCTATTTCCTCTTGCAGCTCTCTTAATTTCTCTTTTAAGAATTTAGATGCTGCACCACTTGGTGTATATATGTTTAATATTGATACTGCTTCATTATCTATGCTGCCCTTTAGCAGGATATAATGCCCTTACTTATCTCTTTTAATTAGATCAATTTTTGTTTTTGCTTGATCTGAGATGAGGATGGCTACCCCTGCTTTTTTGGCTTTACCTGAAGCATAGTAGATTCTGCTCCACCCTTTTACTTTTATTTTGAATGTATCACCCTGTTTCAGGTGTGTTTACTGTAAACAACATATTGTAGGATTCTGGCTTTTAATCCAATCTACTAACTGCTTCCTCTTTTTGAGGGAGTTTACCCCATTCACATTTATGGTTAGAATGACTAATTCTATATTGCTTGCCATCCTGTTAACCCCTGCTTATGCTTTTCTCCTTTTCTTCCCTCTTACCCCCCTACCCAGTATTAAACTTGTGAACACAACTTGCTTTTCACAGCCCTCCCTTTATAGTATCCCTCCCCCACCTTATAGTTCCTCTTCCTATTTTACCCCCTTTTCTCACAATTTCTGTATTCCCTTCCCCTTAGCTTACTTCTTCCCTCTCACTTTTCAATGAAGTGGAAGAAGTTTCATCATAATTGAATATGTCTATTGATACACACTATGTTCATCCCTCTCCTTTCCTTCTCTCAGATATAATAAGTTACCTTTGCCTCTTCATGAGATGTAGTACCACCACTTTACCCTTTTTTATGATATAATTTCCTTTCCACCTCTAGTTTCTAGGACAAATTTTACATGTGTTCTTTACATTTCTTTGTGGCAGAAATATAGTTCTCAAGATTTCTTTTTACCTTTTTAGAAATCTCTTGAGTTCTGTATTTGAAGATCAAACCTTTTATGTAGGTCTAGTTTTTTCATCAAAAATAGATGGAATTCATTTATTTCGTTAAATGTCCATTTTCTTCCCTGGAAAAGGATGCTCATTTTTGCTGGGTAAGTTATTCTTGGCTGCATACCAAGTTCCTTAGCCTTTTGGAATATCATATTCCAGGCCCTTCGTTCCTTTAATGTGGATGCTGCTAGATCCTGCGTTATCCTTATTGTGGCTCCTCCATATTTGAATTGCTTTTTTTCTAGCAGTTTCCAATATTTTTTCCTTCGTCTGATGGTTCTTGAACTTGGCCACTATATTTCTTGGTATTTTGATTTTAGGGTCCCTTTCAGTAGGTGATTAATTAATTTTTTTCAATGTCTATTTTACCCTCTGTTTCCAAAACACCTGGGCAGTTCTCTTTGGTAATTTCCTAGAAAATAGTGTCCAGGCTCTTTTTTTTTCTTCACATTTTTTCAGGGAGTCCGATTATTCTCAAATTGTCTCTTCTGGATCTATTTTCCAGGTCTGTTGTTTTTCCAATAAGGTACCTGACATTCTTTTCAATTGTTTCATTTTTCTGGTTTTGCTTGACTACTTGGTTTCTCCTTGAGTCATTCATTTCTACTTGTTTGAGTCTAATTTTCATTGATATATTTTCTTCACTCACTTTTTTATATATTTTTGTAATTGTCCAATTGAGGTTTTAAGTGTGTTTTTTTTCTTCTATGGACTTTTTTTCCGTTTCATCAATTTTATTTTTTAGAGAGCTGTTTTCTTTTTCCAGCTCACTAATCCTGTTTTGCTTGGAGTTGTTTACCTTTTCTAATTCACTAATTTTATTTCTCAATGATTTGATCTCTTTAATCATTCTGGATGACTTCTCCAGATTCTCTTGCCAAGCTTCCCTTTCCTTTTCCCATTTCTCTTCTAGCTCTCTTATGAGAGCCTTTTTGATTTCCTCTATGAGATTCTTTTGTATTGAGGAGCAGATCATATCCCCCTTAGGGAATTCCTCTGGAGACAATCTGCTTTTAGCCTCCTCAGTGTTTAAAGTCTGCTCTCTCTCCATACAGAAACTGTCAATGGTTAGAGCCCTTTTGAATTTTTTGTTCATTTTGTCAAGAGCGGAATGGAAGAAAACAAATTGACAAGAGAAATAATTGGTCTGTTTCTGGTGGGGGGATGGGGCTGGATGGTGGTCTCGGGCTTTCTCTAGATACTACGGGAGACAGCAGCGAGGCACTAACAGGACAGAGATGGCTGTGCTGCATCTGAGCTCTGAGGCTCTAAGAACGCACTGAGTCACTCCAGGTAGGGGTGAGGGTGGCTAGGTCCGAGAGACACTAGCTTTCCAGGGTTTTATTGTTCACCTCCGGTGTTTACACCCTCTCTGCTGCTCCTGGCTTGCTGCCAAGATGGAACATCCACTCTGGGGTAAAAGTCTTTTCACAGAAATGGCAGAGATCGTACCCCTCTCCCTTCTGGTCTGAGCTGTGTGAGCTGCCTGTCTAGCTCTTCCTGCCTGCCCTAAGCCCAGTCTGTTTGACCCTCCCCCAAGCAAACACAGACCTTCTCTGGAGAATTTCAAGAATGTCTTCTGTTGGTGATTATTTATGGGTTTCTTTTCCGGTCAAGCATTAACTCCGAGGCTTGTCACAAAGTAAATTCTGAGAGAAAACGTGGAGCTCAAGCAGCTGTCTGCCTCCACACTGCCATCTTGGCCACAAGTACTACATATAATTTATGAGTCTTTCTTTTGGGGAGTGGGGCTTAAAATCTACAAATTGAAGTACTCAAGAATTTGACACAGTACCTGGTGCACAGGAAGTACTTAATGGATACTTGTTGAAAAGTGACCAACAAGATGGAAATCTAGACATTTTTTCCAATCCTTCTTAACTCTCAAAATTTCCCTATAGAAGAAGTATACAAAAGAGCTAAACAAATTTCGGGTGTTTCCATGGACACTAAGAACCCTAACTGGGTAAGAGCCTAATGAATTAACAGCAGAGAAGGCCAATCCCTAATCCCCAAATATTTACTCAGCATTTGTTTTCCCCACCATCCCTCATGCTTTGGCATAGCAGCACAGCCCAGACTTGGGCTCTGAGATATACTCAACAATTTCCTTGTTCCTGTAGCCTCCGTCAGCAAAACTTGCCTCTGTTTTACCATTCTGTGGAAACAAGAAGCAGAGTTCTATTCCTTCCTTTTTCTAATGGCGAGGAAAGTGCAAAGTGGAAATATGCTCTGCCAGGGGCAAGCATCTTTGTTGTGGCAGTGCTCATCCAGAGAATAGAGAATAAGGGGAACCATGTGCATGTGGAGGGGGAGGAGGGAATGGTGGTGCAGGGAAGATACCCAGGACTAAAAAATAACTATTACTATACTATAGTCAGTTCTGTCCCCCCAGAAATATGTGGGGCAGAGTGTGAAGACAGTGAATGGTGAATTCCTCATTAAGAGAGGACACTAAGACAGCTTTGAGGTCCAGCCCTAACAAATCTATCATCGAAGGGAGGGAGTCATAAAGTGAATGATAGACTGAAATTATCAAAGATCTCAGGGGGAAGAAAACTCAGTTAAAAACTTAGAACAAAAACAGATAATCAAACATTAAACATTTATTAAGTATCTACTATGTTCCAGGCTCTATGTAAGCTCTGAACATAATAGATAAATAATTAGTAAATTAATAGGGAAGACATTAGTAACAGAAGGGAAGATACATTTAAATGAGAAGAATATTTTAATGAGTCCACACATCTCTGAATAAATATTGTAAGATATTGTAAGACAAAGGATAATGAATCAATGCCTGAAAAGACAAAGGAGCTTGTGGATTCCCAAGAGAACACGGAATTAGAGCAAAACATTCTTGAATGGTTCAAGAGAAAAATAAAATCATGATGGTCGAATTTATGTCCTGCCAATAGAAATCATCAGCAGAATAGAAAAACTTGAATTTATGATGGTAAGTCCAAAGAAACGAGACTGAGAATACAAATATATGGAAGAAAAAAACCATATGGAAGAAGAAAAATAAACAACAATGTTTTAAGAATGCATAATTTCTATATAAGCAAAACATATTGATTTTAAAGACACAGAGCTACCTGAAAGATTATAGGTCTTCCAAAAGAATGTGAGCTTGAACATCATAATTTAAGAAATAATATAAGAAAACTTCCCAGAACTTCTGGACACAGAAAAGAAAGTACTAATCAAAAGGATCCAGTTTTTTTTCTCCATAAGAGTCAGTGAGAGAAGGAAGGAAAGAGAGGGAGAAGAAGAATCTTACTGTTGCAAAATCCAAGATTATATAGTTCATTTTTTATTTTTCTTTTGTTACTGATTATGCAGTTTACTACTACCTTTTGACCTCCCCATCATTATTTTCACCCTATTTACCATAAAATCTCTGATCCCTACATGTTCCCTTATCCTTTTGAATATCAATTTCATGATTCCAATAATAAATAACAAATTCATCAAGCAACAAGGAAAAAGACCTTCAACTATAAAGGTAAGAAAATTTGAATAGCATAAAACTATCCTGTACCCACTAGAAACTGTATTAGGGAATTGAAATAATGTGTTCTGAAGAGAAAAGAAGCTTAAGATGCAATTAAAAGTGATATACATTGCAAATCTAGTCTTAGTAATCTATGAAAAAAGACAGATGTTCAATAAGAGGCATTTGAAGCCTTTCTATCCAGACAAAACCAAACCAAAACCTGAAACTTGCCATTTATGACAATTTATTTTGTGAATACCCCAAAAAACAGAAGTACAAGAAAGGCAAACAACAATAATAAAGAAAGCACAAATAATGAAGAAGTTACCCAAGGAAAAGAAAAAATAGAAAAAGAAATGTAGCCATGTAAACAACAAAATAATAACAGGGGGATCATTAAGATATTTCTTTCTAAAAGTACACAAGGAAATACAGATGAAAGCTGAACAAATAAAGGTGATGGTGGAGGGATAATCTGAAATACCATAGATTAAAACTCAAAACACCCCACCAACAGACAAATCAGTAATTTTTGTGGCACTAATCTGCAGGATTGGAGGATGCATAAAAGGGGAAAAAACAAATATAGAAGAAAATGTATGATATACTCTAAACAAATCAGTGCTAACAATGAAGGGAAAAGAACTATGAGAGTCTTTCTGGATAAACAGGGTCTTCAAAAAAAAATAGGTGAATCAGTAAAGGGAGGAATTGAAAAAAGATTAAATGAAAGAGGAAAGTCTCCTTTTAGTAGTGGAAGGTGATCCCATTGAAAAGCATTTGTATGGGAAAAGGGAGATATTTTATAATGGGAGATAATAAAAGACTGTGGTGGTTGTTCAGTTGTTTCAGTCATGTCCAATTCTTTGTGAATCCATGTGTTTAATGATTTTAATTATGGGTTTAATCTGTAAGTATTTAATACTTAGAAAGATCACTACCTTAGAGGGAATGTTATACCTTCATGGATAGTATCTTGCCTTAGGAGAAGGGAAATGAGAGATACTGGGAGCAATTGAAATCCAGAAGAGTAAGAGGGCATAGACACAGAGAGGAGATTTCATGCAAATAGAGAAAAAATAATCGGGGAGAGGGCAAAAAGTAGTAATGAACTGTACAGTCAGGGACAAAGGAAACATTTCTACCATGAGGCAATACTGTTATATTCTTTATCTCCTACAGGAACTGACTTATCTACAAGTAAATTACAACAGAAAAAAAAAAAGAAGTGAAAGGGAATGATCTACAAGGCAATAATAGAAAATGCTTAGAAGAGGAGGCTTAGAATAAGTACCTTACAAGCTCTAATTCCATGAGGAATAAAGAAACTAAAGCAGGAATAAATAAATATAGGAGCCATGAAATCAAAAGCTAAAATGTTTATTCTAGACATAAAGGAAAAAGAATTAATAAAGAGAACAAGGAAAAGAAATCCTTTTTAAGAAAAAAGGCACAGAAAATGAAAATTTTAAAGTTAACAAAAAAGTTGAAGAGGATAAGGGAACTTTTACTTAATTATTTAATTGCTAGAGAAACTAGAGCTAAAAGATGTGAGGCACTTCTAAATTATATTGCTAAAGAATATATGTAATTCTTTATACTATCTAAAACTTTTACAAAACTTAACCATGTATTAGGCTACAGAAATAAATGAATAAATACAAAAGGGCAAAATAGTAAATATATCTTTCATAGAGTGCACAAATCTCAGACCCAGACTCAAATGGAGATAATAATGTAACTCTAAATAATGAGTAGTTCAAAGAAAAAATATCATATAAAAATCAATAATTATGAGAAAGAAAATGGTAATGATTAAAAAACATATATAACAATTTCTAGGGTGCAGTTTTCAGACATATTCAAAACATATATTAACAAAGAAAAAAGAAGAGAATTAATGAGCCATGTATTAAAAAAAATTAAAAATACAACAAACAAACCTAAAACAAGCACAAATGAGGGGATATTGAAAATTAGAGGAAAAATAAACAAAACCAAAAAGACCGTGGAAATTATAGACCAAATTAAAAGCTAGTTCCTTGAAAAGACTAAGACAATTGACAAATTTTTAGTCAACCTGATTAAAAGAGAATAGAACACAGAAAAATGAAATTATCTAATTGTACTAAGGTACAGCCCTAATACATAACAGGTGCTTATTGACTTGTTGATTCTCTCAGAGGAAAGAGGGGGAAGGATATAGGGAGAAACTCTGGTGGTATAAAAAGCAAAAGATAACAAAAATTATTGAAAAGTAAAATTAATTGTTGATTTATTGAGTACAGGACATTTTGAGAAAAGATTAAAGGAACTGGCATTATGTATCCTCTGGAAAGAAAGATTAGCTGGTTTAATTCCATACTTGATAAATGGAAGGGAAAAGTGGTCTTTAGGAATAAAGACTTTCTTCTCATCTTTTCTTTCCCTCCTCTTCCAGTGATTTCATAGCCATGAAAAAGGCAACTCTAGGATTAGAAGAAGCCCCAAGGACACCTCCCACCACTGTCTAGGACTTTTTATCAGACTACTTGTAACAGTAAAAAGTCCTTTGAGGTGAATCAATTGATGCAATGTTGGGCTTAGAGTTAGAAAGACCTCAATTCAAATGTGGCTTCAAACACATACTAGTTATGTGATCATGACCAATTCAGTTCATCTCTGTCTGCCTCAATTTTCTCCTCTATAAAGTGGAGATAAAAATACCCCCCCCCCATCACAGGATGAGATGACGTTTGTAGAGTGCAGAGTACAGTACATATTGCAAGTGCTTAGTAAATGTTTACTTCTTTCCTATATTTGTATAGAGATAGAATGGAGCTGGGCTTTTCCTGGTAGAAAGAACTCTCTGATAAGGAAATATGTCCAGGGATATTGTGAGACTGCTTTTTATACTGGTTTAACTAAAACTCCCTTCCTGCTCACACAAATATTTGATCTATTATGAAAGATAGCAAAGAAATTGGGCAGATTGACAAGAATAACCAAATGTTACTTATGCAACTAATGCAGGTTAGAGTTTTCTCTGCAAGTTCTAGTTTTCAAGAATTGCCTAGAGCGACAGATCACTAATTGCCAAGTGACTCATCCAGAGTCCCACAAGCTATACAGCAGAAGTGAGACTTAAGCCCACATCTTTCTGGCTTTAAGGCTAGCCCTCTATCCATTACTCCATTCTGCCTCTTAGACCTTTTGCTACCCCCTCATTTCATGTTCATGTATGCCATCTGTGGCTGTCTGGAGTTTTGCGTAGGGAGCCTGGCTACGGCAGATAATCTGCAAGTACTTTCCTCCATTCGTTGTGATAAAATGGGACACTGAGTCATTTTTTCCCCCCTTAAGCCCAAGTAATTCAAGTTATTTTCTCAAAAGGTCTTTTATTGAATTGATCAATCAACAAGTTCTGGGGTGGGAAGTTCTTTTTGCCTCTATGGCCCAGAGGGTTTTGTGTTAAAACCTTAATCTTAAAGGAAATCAAGTTGAAAATGTCTTCAAGTAATATATTCAAGGGTGTTAAGAGACTGCTTTTTAACCTAGTTTAACTAAACCTCCTCCCACACACAAATATTCGACCTATTATGAAAGATAGCAAAGAAGTTGGGCAGGTTGGTGAAAAAAATAAAATGTTTTTCCTTGTTCTTGAAGAGGACCATGACAACATGGAGGTGACACCATGACATGCAAGTGAACAGGACCGGCCTCACATTCCCCTCAGAGCATCTGGGTCCAGTGGCCAGACAGAGATCAGGACGACTGGAGATAGCCCTGGATGCAGGGAGAGACTGTGGCTGTTTTAAGCTAAGGTCTTCAACAATTCTGACTGAGGCTGCATCCATTCAATAATTAAGGCTGGATAGCCACTGGAGCAAAGAATCTCCTTTCACCTAATCTTAAAAAAACCCAAAACTAACTAACTAAATAAATGAATGAATAAATAAATGAATAAATAGATAGATACATAAATGAGTGAATAATAAATAACCAAGTCTGGGTGGGGAAGAAACTCGGGATTTCTGGCCAAAGCAGAAATGACTGCTACTTTTACATTCAGTCTGAGTCAAAACCCAGACTACAACCTATCTATTATCCAATAGGTCCTAGGTCCTATTGGAGGTCAATTAGAATCAGATGATTTTGGTTTAAGGTCTGGTAAATCCCAAGATATCTTGGGAGGGTTCAGAGGTGCAAAAGAGAAAAAAAATGCTGAGTGGAGCTTTTTTTTAAGTAAATATATGGAGAGTTCTTTCTACTGAGGAAAGAACAGAATGGAAAGAGCACAATTGCTGAAGTCAGAGGATTTGGTTTCAAATCCTGCTTCTGATGCTTAATAATGTTTTGGGGGCAAGTCACATAAGTTCTTAGAAGTTGAACTTCCTCATCTATAAAATGAAGGTTTTGGAGAAGATAGTTTCTGAGGTCTCTTCTGCTTCTAAGTTTATAAACTATGCTCTTTAAGAATTGAGGCTATCAATACTTACTAGCAGTATGACTCTAGCCACATAAATTTAATCTCTCTGAGGATAGTCTTTTTACTTGTAAAATGGAAATATTGTCTATACTACCTATTTAATGGGATCCTGTGGTATTCAAAAGTGGTACAATGTATGCAAAGCATAATGTAAACCTTAAAGTGCTATAAAATATTATTATTGTCATCATCATGATTATTATTCTTTTGTTGTAGTCCCAGCTCCATGCTAGGTACTATAGATATATTAAAAAAGACATAAAATATGAATCATAGATTTAAAGAACACAGAATTTCTAGATGGGGGAGGAAAGAGAGATGATAAAATATATAAAATTTATTATAAAAATATAAATTAATAGAGAACAAGTATTTAAGATTTCAGATAAGAGGGATATGATGATGAGCTATAGAAATCAGGTGTGGAAGTTCTTAAGTAAGGTATCAGTTGAGTTATAGTTTACAGGATGGGGCAAGACTGAGCAGAAGAGAACAATTAGTTGTAGATTAATTTGTAGTGGGGAATGGCTTGAGAAAGTGTGAAATGGGAACATACAGTGTGTGCTAAGAGGTAGAGAGTAGGGAGGAGGAGATAGTGAGGTGCCAGTGCAAATTAGAATAGAAGATTCACCAAGGAAAGTAAGTTTGGATAGGAATGGGGGGCCTTGAATTTGACCTGTTGGACCAAAGGAGAACCAATGTAGGTTATTAAGTAACATAGTGCAGGAGCATAAGCAATGTTCTGGGACTAAGCTGGCAGAAATATACAGGTTGGGTTGGAAGCAGGAAGACTATCCAGAATTAGTTCTAAAATCTTGGTGTAGGACTACCATATTAGTAACTGTGGTATTAAAGAGAAAGAACTGGGTAAAAGGGAGCTATATAAACATACACATACATACATGTATGTATATATATATACATAGACACACATACACACATACATATAGAATGTCCCTTTTGCCCAATAAATATACATGTATTATATATATATGTATATGTGATATTATATTGGACATAGTATGTTATATATATTTATATAATATATATATGGAGGAAATTGGGGTTAAATGATTTTCCAAGTTAATAAGTATCTGAGATTATATTTGAACTCAGGCCCTCCTGATTATAGGGCCAATTCCCTATCCACTGTACCACTTAGCTGCCCCTAAAAGAGATATTTTCTTGGTGACTGACTGAATGTAGAACATTAAAAAAAGAGAGAGATTCATAAATGACTTTTATGAGGTTATTAGGCTTCTTGGGGGTAGAGACTCGGATGCTTAGTCCTTATCTACAATAGTACTGAACCTGCCAAACAGAAGGCGTTTAAGAGATGTTTGCTGAACGAACGAGTAGTGTCATTAGGAGCAGTCCTTTCCATTTGCACCAAATCGTAGTATAGCTGAGTCAAAGCTTATGAGTAAAACCTGCTTTGAGGCAAGGAATAAATTTTTAGAAACAAGAAATAAAAACTTTCCAAAGATGACTCAGTATATTTCATCTCTGAATAGAAACTTGAAAGTTTCTAACAGCAGAAGTGAGCAAGTCTTCTGATGGGCTTCTCAAGGATTCATTTGTATTGTTCTTAATATGTCAAATGTTTCTTGAAATAGCTTGATGCTCCTTGACTACAATCTTATGTGAAGAACTCCTCTAACAAAAGAGACATAATTGCACAGATCAAGAAGGGAACGCAGAACTCTTGTTATTTTGTTAAAAATTTACAAGTGAAGACTTGTAGTTATACTATTTAATTAAATAGAAAATCTGTTGTGTTTTGGTATCAATCATAGGATCACAACCAAGGGATCAATTATAAAATTGAAGCTGGAAGAGACCTCAGAGGCTTTTACATACAATTACTTCACTTTATAATTGAGGAAACTGGGGTTTGGGGAATTTTAGTGACTTGATCAAGATAATGTGGGTGATGATATCAGGAGGTAGGATTTGAAATGAGGTCATCCAACTTGGGAGCTAAGGGCTTGCCCTAGGCACAGAGCCCTCAAGTAGTTTGCCTAGGATCATGCAACCAGTGGATGTCAGAAGCAGGAAGTAAACTTGAGTTTTCTTAATTCCAAACCTCACATTCTATGCATTATATCATACTGCCTTGTTTAAACGTATATTCATTATGATGATGATCCATGGTGCCAGAAGTAGGGAAGAGAATTCAGTCAGGAATACCAAGGTTCAAGTTATTTCCACATATTGCCTGCATAATTGTGAGAAAGTCATTGACCCTCTCCATGTGACCCTGGTCATTTCCTGGGACTACAAGTTAAAAAACAGTTTCTGGGGCAGCCAGGGATAGAGCACCAGCCCTGGAGTCAGGAGGACCCGAGTTCAAATCTGGTCTCAGACACTTAACACTTCCCAGCTGTGTGACCCTGGGCAAGTCACTTAACCCCAATTGCCCAAAAAACAAACAAACAAACAAAAAACAAAAACAGTTGCTGATGTGTCTTGGTAGAGGGAATGTCCTCATTGTGAGCACCAAAGACAAGGGTAGAGACAAAAAATAATTATCTAATTGAAATGGGCTGTTTGGAGTTGAGGGTTTTAATTTTGAGGGTTTTTTTTTTAATGTAGAAAGACCAAATTGAAATATGTTATTATTGATTAAGAGAGAAATGGAACAGGGGTCTATGTTTTCTCTGGCCTTTGCCAGCATTCCAGCACTAACTTGGTTCACTGTGATTTTTGACCATGTTTAGACAATACTAGCAGAAGCCACTTGGCTTTGTGGAAAGAGAGCCAGCCTTGGAAGCCAGGAATCAAGTCTTGCTTCTGACATTTATGGTCAAGTCAATTAAACTCTCATTGTTCCAGGTGAGTCTTGAAGATTCTTTCAGGGCAGATAGTGGTCTGCAATGAGAAAGGCAGCTCCTTATAGAAAGAAAATTACAGGTTTCAGATTTTCTTAATAATACAAAAAGATTGTATGTGGGTCTCTTCAGTTTTTCATTCCTTAGTCTCCTCTGCTTCTCCATGTCATGTGCTGTCATATTTCTTTAATATGTCTTATCTAGGACTCAGATGGTTACTCTTTACAAGAGCTTGGCTATGCCTTTGAGACATTTCCTAACTTCTTGTGTTGAAACATTCAATTGGATACAGAAATCTATCTGGATAAAAGGATGTGCGATCCGTATAAAGGAAGTCTAAAAGGATGGAGATAAGAGAATGTAGATAGGAATGCAGAGTGGGAATAAGAGAGAAGATTAAACAAGGGAAAATAACATGGAGGGAAATGCACAGTTAATTATCATAACTCTAATTATAAATAAGATGAACTCACCATAAAATAGAAACAGATAGATAGAAGAATTTATTTATTTATTTATTTAATTTTATAATTATAATTTTTTGACAGTACATATGCATGAGCAATTTTTTTTTACCACATTATCCTTTGTATTCATTTTTCCAAATTTTCCCCTCCCACCCTCTACTCCCTCCCCTAGATGACAGGCAATCCCATACATATTAAATGTGTTACAGTATAACCTAGACAAAATATACATGTGTAAAACCAAATTTCTTGTTGCATGGTTAGAATTGGATTCTGAAGGTATAAGTAACGTGGGTAGAAAGACAATAGTGCAGGGGCAGCTAGGTGGCGCAGTGGGTAGAGCACCAGCCCTGAATTCAGGAGGACCAGAGTTCAAATCTGGTCTCAGACACTTAACACTTCCTAACTGTGTGACCCTGGGCAAGTCACTTAACCCCAGCCTCAAAAAAAAAAAAAAAAAAAAAAAGACAATAGTGCAAACAGTTTACATTCAATTCCCACTGTTCCTTCTCTGGGTGTAGTTGTTTCTGTCCATCATTGATCAGCTGGAAGTGAGTTGTATCTTCTTTATGTTGAAGATATCCACTTCCATCAGAATTGATCATCATACAGTATTGTTGTTGAAGTATATAATGATCTCCTGGTTCTGCTCATTTTACTCAGCATCAGTTCATTTAAGTCTTTCCAAGCCTCTTTGTATTCATCCTGCTGGTTATTTAGAAGACTGAATTTAAACCAGAATCCTATAATATGTTGTTTATAAGAAACATATTTGAAGCACAGAGACATACAAAGTAAAGGAAAGGGGCTAGAAAATATTATGCTTCAGTTGAAGCAAAAAAAAGAAACAGGGATAATAATCATGATATCAGACAAAACAAAAGCAAAAATAAATCTAATGAAAAGAAATAAGGAAGGAAACTATCTTACTGAAAGACACCATAGATAATAAAATTATGTCAATAAATAAACATACATGTACTAAGTGATATAGCACCTAATTTTTTAAAGAAAATAGTTGAATGAGTTATAGGAGAAAATGGAAAATAAAACTGTACTAATGGGGAATCTCAAATTTTCCATCTCAGAATTAGATAAATACAACCAAAATATAAACAAGAAAGAAGTTACGTAAGTAAATTAGAGCTCTGGAGAAAATTGAATGGGAATAGAAAAGAATATATCTTTTTCTCAGCAATACATGACACCCACACATATATCGGGACATAAAAACCTAAAATCCAAATACAGAAAAGCAAAATTAGTAAACGAATCCTTTTCAGATTATGATGCAATAAAAACTATATTCAATAATGGGCAAATATAGATAAAAATTAATCAGAAGCTAAATAATCTAAGCCTAAGAAATAAATGGATCAAAGAACAAATCATAGCCACACTGAGATACCTGCTTGCTTTGTTTGAAGTGGCAATTCAGCATCTACTTGAAAACACCTGACATGAACCCATTTCTCTGGACTTGTGTTCCCCTTCTGGATAACTCTCATTATCATGTACTTCTTTCTGATATCAAGCTCAAAATTGTCTCTTTGCCACTTTGACAAAGTCCCTGGTTTTGCTTTCTGGAACAAAACAAAAAAAAAAAAACTAATTAAAAAAAAAAGAACAAATCATAGAAACAATCAAGAAATTGACAAGAATGAGACAACATACCAAAATCTAAGGGGTTCAGCTGAAGTGATACTTATGGGAAAATTCATCTTTGTAATTGCTTACATAAATAAAATAAATAAAGAGAAGATCAATGAATTGGACATGTTACTAAAAAAAACCTAGAAAAAGAACAAGTTAAAAAAAAACAATTTAATGCCAAATTGAAAATCCTGAAAATTAAAGACAAAATTAATAAAACTGAAAGTAAGAAAAACCTTTGAATTAATAAACAAAACTAGAAGCTGTTTTCATGAAAAAAAATTAAATAGATAAACCAGTAGTTAATTTGACTTTTTTTTAAAGGAAAGAAGAAAACCAAATAACTAGTATCAAAAATTAAAGGGATGAATTTACCACCAATGACAAGGAAATTAAAACGATTATTAAGAACTATTTTGCCCAATTATATACCAATAAATTTGACAACCCTAATAAAATGGATGACTATCTACAAAAATATAAATTACTCAGATAACAGAAGAAGAAATAGAATATTTCAGTAATCCAATCTTAGGGGGAAAATTGAATAAGGCTTCAATAAACACTTTAAGAAAAAATCCCAGGGCCAGAGGGATTCACAAGCAATTTCTACCAACCATTTAAAAAGCAATTAATCCTAATACTATATAAACTATTTGGAAAAAATAGGAAAAAATGGAGTTCCACCAAATTCCTTTTATGATAGAAATATATTATTGATAATTAAATCAGGAAGATCCAAAAATAAAGAAAATTATAGACCAATTTCTTTAATGAATATTGATGCAAAAATTTTAAATAAAATATTAACAAGGAGATTACAGCAAGATGCCACAAAGATCTTACTCTAAGACCAGGTGGGATTTTCAATATTAGGAAAATTATCAACATAATTGACCATATCAATAACAAAACCAATAAGGAATCATATGATTATCTCAACAAATGCAGAAAAAGCCTTTGACAAAATTCAATACTTATAAAAAACACTAGAGAGCATAAGAATAAATTACATTAAAAATGATAAGCAATATTTATCTAAACCATCAGTAAGCACTATCTGTAATAGAGATAATATAGAAGCTTTCCCATTACAATCAGGAATGAAGCAAGGATGTCCATTATCACTTCTATTATTTACACATTGTTATGAAAATGTTAGCTATAGCAATAAGAGAAAAAAAAGAAATTGAAGGAATTAGAATAGGGAATGAAAAAACAAAAGTATCACTCTTTGTAAATGACATGTTGTTATGCTTAGAAAATCCTAGAGAATTTACTAAAAAAACTAGTGGAAATGATTAACAATTTTAGCAAAGTTAATCCACATAAATTATCAATATTTCTGTATATTGTCAGCAAAGTTCAGCAGCGAGAGACAGAACCAAAAATACATTTAAAATAGCTGTAAATAAAATGTTTGGGAGTATACCTGCCAAGACAAACCCTAGGAACTATATGAACACAATTATATAACACTTTTCATACCAGTAAAGACATGTAGATAGACAATTGGAAAAGTATTAATTGCTTGTGTGTAGGCTAAGTCAATATAATAAAATGACAGTTCTACCTAAATTAATCCATTTATTCAGTGCCATATCAACCAAACAAAAGACTTAAAAATCATAACAATATTGTAATTGAATATTATTGTGCTATATGAAATGACAAGTAAGATGATTTTTTTTTTTTTTATTTTTTTTTTGAGGCTGGGGTTAAGTGACTTGCCCAGGGTCACACAGCTAGGAAGTGTTAAGTGTCTGAGACCAGATTTGACAAGTAAGATGATTTCAGAAAAAAACTAGTAAGATTTTGAACTGATGCAAAGTGTAGTGAGTAGAACTCGGAGAACATTGTACACAATAAGAGCAATATTGTATGAGGAAGAATTGTGAATGACCTAGCTATTCTTAGCAATACAATGATCCAAGACAGTCAGTCCCAAAGGGTTCATGATAAAGCATGCTATCTGTCTCCAGAGAAAGAACTGAGGTTATTTGAAAACAAACTGAAGTATGCTTTTTTACTTTCTTTTTTTCATTCTTTTTAAAATTTAAGTCTTTTTGAATAAAATGACTAACACGGAAATATTTTATATGATTGTACATGTATAACCTATATTGGATTGCTTACTATTTCAGGGAGGGGAGGGATGTTAGAGAGGTTGAAAGGCATAGACTCAAAATTTTTAAAAAGTTAAAAAATTGTTTTAACATATAATTGGGGAAAAATAAAATATTATTTAAAAAAGAAACAATATATCTTTTCTCTCTGACAAACATATGGCACTTTCATGTAGGTATTTTATATTACTTTTCTCTGTAGAGAATTCCTTCCTCTGCAGGGTCTTAACCTCTTTTTAATCTCTCCTTCCTCAATCAGGTATTGAGAAGGTGGCATTAGTGACTAGTTTCATTATTTTCTAAATTTAAATTATCAGGGGTTTTTGAATAATCTAAATGATTTCCAGGAAACAGACAACATCCAGGTGGTGGTTTCATAATTTCATGTAAAAACTACTTTATATTTTCCTAAAAATTATTTAATCATAGCATCAAGTCAAGTCAACAAGCATTTATTTATTAAATCTTTACTAGGTGCTAGGCAATGGATGAAGCCTTGGATATTCAAAGAAAGGCAAAAGCTAAATCCTTTCCCTCAAAGAGCCAACGCTCTAATGGGGGGGGGGGTGATAAGCAAAGAGCGATGTTCATAGAAGAGGTCTACAATGTAAATGGAAGGTAATCTCAACGACGAAGCCCTGAGGGTGAAAAGTATCTTAGAATGTTAGGTTTGAGTGAGTTTGAATGTAGGTGAAGAAAGGAAGAGAGAAAAGGGAGAAAGGAAGGAGGAGAAGAGGAAGAAGGGGGAGAACATTCCAACCCTGGAAGATATGCAATAAAAAGGTACCAAATGGGCAAATACAGGATCCTGTGTCAGAAACAGTAGGGAACCATCCTGGCTAAATGCATGGAGGGGAGTAAAGTGTAAGAAGATTGGACAAGTAGGAAAGAGAGAGGCTGTGAAGAGCTTCAAATACCAAACTATATTTTTATGTTTTATTCTGGAGGTCAAAAGGAACCACCAGAGTTTATTGAATAATAAACATATTTTGAATAGCAAATTGAATATAGTTTATAACATATTGAATAATAAATAATAAACATTTTTATCCTTTGTTAAGGGTTGTGAGAAATGACTTTAATTAACAGTCTTTTGAAGGTTCTGGAGTATCTTATTACATCCCAATGTTTGAGAAATTTAACATACTTTCTGCTTTTTTTTACTTTCTGTTTAACCCGCAGCTCCATTACCATAGCAATATACAAAAATAATTTAATGGTCTCTTGGCAAACAAGGATGAAGTAGTTATTTTAAAGCAACTGGTCAGCACACACACACACACACACGTGTGCACACACATGCGCACACTGATTACATAATATGAAAAATGAGGGTTTAATTCTCCAGGATTCAAATTTCATGTAGTGGAACACTCTACCAGCCTGTAAGTGATCTCATAAAGGGCATCAGGAAGCAATTAGGGCTACCTAAGGCACTCCAGTGCCTTTTGCCCTACTCCTTTTTCCAAATGAGTCAGAAATACTTGTGGGGTTCACAGAAAGTATTGAAAAGGGGAAATTAATCGGATTCTCCCAGTCATATTACTACATTCAGTGTCAATTGCCCTCTGAAGAATTGATATGATTAAATGACTGTCACCCTTAGGGAAGAAAGAAACAGATCACCACCCTAAGTCATCACTTATGAATCCTAATGAGTCTATTAAAGGTTATCTTTTGTAGACAGTAGAGGTTTCTGGTGACTGGAGATGAAAAGGGGCACTCCATAGGTCTATCTATCTAGTTGGGTCTCTACCAATTTAAGATGTGGTCAGAGATTTCAAATTATCTTGGGGAGAGGAGGAGAGAAAGCGGCATCTCCCCAAATGGATATTGGTTGGAGATTCTAGGATTTCAGGAGTGTTGCAGAAGCAGCTATTACTTTCTATCAACCATGTGGGGGGCACAGATGCAGGGATTTTAGATCACCTAGTACAGATTGGGGAAGAAGGCACCAGCACCTTTGTTAGTTTTAGGTGTTCACACCTTGGGGTGTACGATATGCTGATGGTTGTAGGATGTGAAGGAGGTGCAGCAGTGGCAATAAAGAAGCAGCTCACCCCAACCATACCCCAGCATCAAAGCTGGCTTATAAGCTTTTCCTTTTTATTTAAAAAAAATCTGTGACAGGCAAAAATTGGCTGAATGAGATGCTGAGAATGGGATTAGAAAGACTCATCCTTCTTATCTCTGATTAGGGTGCATAATATCTATTCTGTATGAGAACTAGGGTTCTCCAGAAAAAGGAAAAAAAAGAAAAAAACCTTTACTTGAGCTAAGCTGGGCATTATAACAATTTTGGAAACAGATCTTCCTAATAGTTTAGTAATGTAAGGAAAAATGCTGTAATTGCAATGAATTGCATAGGTAAACAGAAAAAGATTCTAAGGAATTTTCTCTCTAAATTAGCTTTTCCATTGCCCAGGAGAATAATCTTGATATAGCTTCTTTTCATGATAGAAGAACAGAGTTTTGCTTTAGGGAGTTATAGCCCTCCTTTAATACATACCTAGCAAGCAATGCCAATTCATTAACTAGGATTGCATTTGCAATTTTAAAAGTCCTAAATTACAGATTTATCCACCTATATATTATGATAAGGGGCACAGAACTACATACTCCAATATCATGAAATGCATTTTAGTAGTTAGTTTTGTTGGCCTTACCCAATTGTCATGAAAACCCTATATGATGACTTTGGACCCTAGAATGACAAAGAACCATAGGATAAAAAAAGGAAAGTAAGACATAGGAAAATGAAGGAAGGTACCTCTCACCACTAGGGTGGTTAGGTGGCCCAGTGGATCATGGGCTCCTTCCCGGAGCCAGGACGGCTTTTCCTGAGTCTAAATCTAGACTCAGACACCTAGTAGTGTGACCCTGAGCAAGTCATTAACCCTGCTTGCCTCAATTTTCTTATCTATAAAATGATCTAGAGAAGAAAATTCTAGTATCTTTGCCAAGAAAACCCCCAAAAGAGTTAGATTGACCAGAATGATTGAATAAGAATAACAAAACTCCCTTGACTATGAATGGGGGAGAACTCTCAACCAAAGAACAAAAGTAATCAAAAGATAAAAACCATTTTGATTACATAGAAGTTTAAAGTTTTTAAATAAGAGAAAAGATAATTGTTAATTGGGAAAAACCTTTGCATCAGATATCTTTGATAAGTGTGTGATATTCAAAATATACAGGAAATGAGCACAAATATGTGTCCAAAGTCATATTTGAACTTGTGAGGATGAGTTTTCCTGACTTCAGGCCCAGTATACAACTTCACATGGGCCTTCTCAATGTGGGAGATGTGGTGGGAAGAAAGGGGAGAATCTGGAACTCAAAATTTTAAAAACACATGTAAAAATATGTAAAAAATACATTTTACATGTAATTGATGAAAATAAAATATTAAAACAGAAAAAAAGGCAAAATGGTCTGCCAGAGTTGTTGATGATGACAACAATTTTATGCAGAATGTACATTATCTGATCCAATTGCTTGTTATTTATTTTTCTGTTCTTTAATGGAATACTTTCTAAAGATTCATGTTTCATGTATGATCTGCCATTGAGATTAATGATAGGGGTTCAAGCTGAGGTTCTGCACAATTGAGGACTCAAATAGCATGCAGATCTTGAGAAGCAACAAGGGGTTTTGGAGTTAATGGTATCATAAACTACAATCTGGCAAGGGTCATCTTAGTGCATGGGTACTAAAGTAGCAAAGCTAGGATTTTAACCCAGGCTGCAACTTCAAGGTCATCCAGGCTGCCATTCACAAGGATGTTGATTATTTTTCTTACCTGTCCTTTCACCTTCCCAGGTACTATGGAAATATTTTAGGGTGCTTTCCATTTTTTCTGTGATTGCTCCTTACTACTTTTAAAAAAATTATTCTGAGATAAATGAGATTTGAGCAGTCCCCTTCTTCGGTGTTCCATTATTCTATGCTATCTATATCATATAGCAAGTCATAACCTCACTTCTCATCACTTCTCATCCTTTTTCCCTAGACCCTTTAATTAGGGAGCTCCCCTGGAAATGCTTGCTTCTTGACTTGCAACCTATTAGAAGGCAAGGGAAACTTCTGAGGAAAAGAAATTAGGGGATGTATTACAGCTAGGCAATGCAATATGTTATATTTAGAATCTAAAAGATGAAATTAAGCTGAATTCAGATATGTTGATGCTTACATTTGGTCACTGACCCCCTTTCTGTAGGTTGTAAAAGTGGGAATCACTTAAATGAATGAAGCTAATGAAGTAGAGTTTTTAATTCAAAATAAATCACTATTTCCTCCCTCCCTCCTTCCCCTCAGTCCTTGTGGTCCAGAAGCAGCAGGAAGGTGCTTCCAAAATTAGGCTACTTCTTCAGTCAACAAGGACTGCATAAAACCAAGCTGACAAAGAAATGATAGTCATGGGGATTTTTTTAAAGTCACTATCACTATGACAGCAAATTCATTTGCAATCCTTGACTTTGTCAGAAAGAAGCAACATCTTAAATATATTTTATAAGTGCCTTTTGGTTTTAATTTTAGTAATTGTAGGGGGCTGAAGGTAGTGGGGGAAATCTGGGTAAGGTATAAAACCCTTCATCAAGGGGGAACCTGCTGACAATGTCTGGTTCGGCTCCCCATCTCTTTTAAGGGCTCTCCGCCTTCCTGAAAAGTCGCGGGGTTGGTGACAACCTGTGTTCTACTTGAAGCAAGGGATACTTACAGTAAAGAGGCTTATAGTTAGCACTTGCACAGTGTGCTGTGGTGATGTGGTGATGGTAATGGTTCTATAGTTAGCACATGCTCAGTGTGCTGTGGTGATATAATCATACTGAGGTATTTAGGAGCTAAGAGGACTGGAAATAAACAGACTCCATCTTTGACCAGCCTTGTGGTCTCCTACTTCCATCACTCCTCCGCTAAGACCAAGGACTCGGGCTGGTCCTGAGATTCTTCAGTAAGCTAGTCTGGACCGTATATTTTGGCACCCCAGCATGGGGGCTCTAGAAACCACACTATAAGTAATTCCTGAAGAATCTGGTTGTTCTCCAGACACCTCCTCTATAACAAAGAGAAACTTTTAAGGAAAACTGACCAATAAAATGACCAACTGGATTGGCAGTCCATGGCACATGTTGCCTACAGTGTTCTCCTCCCTGTCTACCAAGAAAAAGGAAACGGTTTATTATGTTTTCTGGAAGTAGAATTGGCCATTGCAATTAATCTGAATTCACCATTCTGATGGTGGCTGGATGGCTCAATGGATAGAGTGTTGGACTTGGGTATCAAGTCTTCCTCATTCACTTACTGGCTGTATTATCCTGAGCAAGTCACTTAATCTCTCTTAGCCTTAGCCATAAAATGGGGATAAAATAACAACACCTACTGTTACTATTATTTTAGTATTATTTTCTTTGACATTTCGGCAGTCAGTGTTTTTTCTTTTATTTCTTTTTTCCCCCAATGGCAGTGTGACCCAGTGGTTCGTACCACTGCATAACCAATGATGGGCTAAGTCCCTAGTGCTTCAGAGCTTTCAAAGACTATCAATTAGTCTTAGTGCTTATTATTGTTAATAGTCTTAGTGCAACTGGCCAGTATGAGGAGTACTTCATGCCAACAAAATCACAGGTGCTTGAAGTATTAATGATAAAAGAGCAGATTCTATTACCTATACTAAAACTGAACAGCTCCTAAGAGTTGAAAAACAAAAATAAAGTGGCTTTCACTTTATTCTAAATAATCAGATTGACTTAGGAAAATGGTCCTCCTTCAAGGAAAAAGAATAAAACCATAAAATAGTCTTAGTCCAAGTCCCACTGGGTATAGAAATTGTAGGAGGTAGGGAATAAATCCACTCCAAAAGAATATCTGGCAAGACTTCATGTAAATGAAGACAGGGATTTAGAATGATTGGCATTCAAACATGCAGGAAACAAAGGCCTGAAATAAACTCATAGTGAGTTATAAGTGCATTGCTTTGAGTACTGCAGTCAAATTTAGACTTCTTCCTGGAGAGTCTGGATAGACATTTTTTAAGGAAATAAAAAAGCCTGGTGTGTTTGCTAATTATCTGCAGCCAATGCAGGTCAGAACAACACATGATAGCATGAGCAATATAAGGAAGCCATATTCCTTTGCTAAGATATAGTCTTTTTAGGCACCTGAACAGACTCTCATTTCTGTATTAACATGGGCTCAAGTCCCAGGTTCTCTCACTTGCTAAGGTCAAAACTGAAGGTACAGATAGAACCTTGATGTGGAGAAGCAGTTCTCAAATTTTTTTGTGTCAGGAAATCTTTATACTCAACTACTATTGAGGATCCAAAAATGTTTTTTGTTTATGTGAGTTAAATTTATTAATTTTTTTTCCCACATTAATCAATAAACATTTTAAAGTGCCTTCTATGTGCCAAGCATTGTGCTGAGTACTGGGGATACAAAAAGAGGTAAAAGTCCCTGTCTTCAAGGAGTTTCCAATATAATGATGGAACAATGTGTAAACAAATAAATATAAAACAAGCAATGTATAGGATAAATAGCAAATAATTAATGGAGGAAAGGCACTAGAATTAATAGGGATTGGGGAAGGCTTCCTGTAGAAGATGGGATTAGAAATTAAAATATGATGATGATGACAACGAAAATAATATTGGCTTCCTGGACCCAATGAAAGAAGGCTACCAGGGATCCCTAGACCATACTTTGAGAGTTGCTGATGTGGATATTCCTTCGTCAAGGAAAATTTGAGGGCATGGTACCTCTTCATCTTTGTTGGCAAAATTATTGATCATCCAGTGTCATATACTTTCCTAGAGTGAAATGATGTGATGACTAAATATGAAGCAAAGGGAAAACAAATTACAGAATCACTTCTGTATTTTATCATAAGCACCAAAGAATACTTCATGACACTAAAAAAATCTTCATGTTCATCGTCCACCCAAACACACATGCTGTTAGATAATAAAAGAATCCTTTCTACTAAATGAAGAAAAGCTGTCCATAAAATTGTATGAAACCATAGGATGTGAGGGCTCCTAATCACAATCTTCTCTATTTATATTACACTATTTATCCTCAATGATCCCAGAATACTTTCCTATTCATAAATAGTGGCTGTGATATGAGGTCAGGTGTTGTGAAAAATCATTAAGAGTAATGAATGCTAACTGAACATAACTTATGTAAATAATCTTAATAGCAATAATAAGGCAGAGATAATTGTTTGCAGGTGTCATTTCCCTGGGAAAAAAAACACATCCACCTTTTTTTCTGATAGAAAATGCTAATAATGTCATTTAATTTATGTGCCTTAATTAGCACACTGCTGTTCTAATTACTGTGCTAGCCCAGAAATCATGATTCTTTACTCTTTCTCCTGTCTCAGGCAGACACACATGTACTCAGCTGTCTCTCATTTCTTTCTGAATACATAGGTGCATCTCAGCAGGGTTCAGTATTAGCCCAGGATGATAAGACCTGGTACCATTTCCTGAAATTCTACAATCACACATGGTTTCTTTCCTCCCTAGTGATGGAGTGAACTCTGTAACAACTGTGTAAAATCACAAAAACCATGTCCCCTTTGATCTGCAAAAACCCAGACTCCAAATGGTCTTACATCCTCTCAGAGTGTGATAAGCAGTACCATTCAAGGGCAAATCAAACTCCTATTGATCTTTTAGGATGTCACATTCTCAGGAAAAACTTCACATTCAACTGAGAAATCCTGGTCTGATTATCAAACCTCCCCCAGACTTACCCATAAAATAGGTCTTCTGGAAACCATTCTTTGCAGATTTTCTCCATTGAGAAAATAGGCTCGCTAAGGGAAAGCCTCTTAGTGAAAAATAAAACCTCCTATTTTTGTCACAGATTTTGGGGTTAGCGAATTCATTCTCTTCTGAACCTGCATCTCTCTGAGCAGAAGGAATCACAGTCATTCACACACTTCATCATCACTAGTATAAATCCATATTAGATGAGGCCAGGGGAAATAGTTTTCATCTAATCTATGGTGCTTCTACTAATCCAGACTTACATAATTGGTAAAAACTATTATCTAATAATAGCTAATATTTCTATAGTACTTACTATGTACCAGCTACTGTGCTAAGGGTTTTATAATTATTATTTTATTTGATTCACCATCCTGGTGGATGGGGTGGGGGAGAGGTTAGATGTTATCCCTATTTTACAGATGAGGAAATTGAGGCTGAGGGAGATTAATGGACTCCCCTAGGGTCATGAAATTAATATTTTAAAATATCTATCAAATATTCCTGACTCTGAGTCCAATGCTTTGTCTGCCATATTGATGAGGAAACCCCAAAACTCTAAAAAATCCTTAAAGGAAAAAACCTCCTTGAACTCTGCCTCAGGGAGGGAACTCCAACCTAAGCACAAACAGTTTCATCTTTGTTATCTGGCTCAGTTCTGAAACCCACTGAATTCAATTCAAATTCTAACTCTGGCTAAAACCCAGCCAGGAGCCAACCTGGGACTCCACCCATGGGCACCTTATAAAAGCTGGAGTCCTCTCTTTGTAGAAGTCCCAAACATGGCAGCCTTTTGCCTGGCATGCCAAAGGATCTCTGCCCACTGGAACCCTCGTTCTGGTGCCTTTTATCTCTACCTTCAATTTTACTAACTAGACTTTACTTCCAAACTCCATAATAAACCTCTTTTATCAATCTAAGTTTTCGGGTCTGTAAATTACTTTACAGAGGACTCTTGCACTGCCACTAGAACTCATTTAACGCTGTATCCTTGAGCCAAATCCAAAGGGGTTCCAGAGAAGCTCTATTTGACTCCCTGTATCCTGAACCTGCCACTAGACCTCAATTAAACCTAATTTCATTTAGGCACCCCAATTCTAAACCTCATTAATGCCATCCACCTGCCCCAATTTTCCTACACATTGAGCCAAATCTGTCTCACTGTACTTAAATCACCTTAAATATCATTTGTCTAGGGGATATGTTTTTTGGTTCAAATTAAACTTCTGATTACTCTTCACTATAAGGGGAAAGAACCAAGCTTTATATCTAAGACTTGATTCCTCTTTCCATCAAATACCAGTTCCACAACAAACAAAAATAGAAATAACAAAGAAATGTATTTATCCAAATAACATCCAAAACCATACATATCCATAGTATACATCAATCAATGAAAAGCAATAAATATGGCTAGCTAACAATATAAAACTAGTTGCAACAATAATAAAAAGTGCAACTTAAGTATAAGTAGTACTGCAAATATAAAACAATTATCAGACACTACTTTACTATGAACATAACAAATTAGCAAAACAAAAGACACTCAAACATACAGTGATTCATGTGTACAGCGATAAACATATGCTATACAAGGCCTTTTCACAAGGTAACATCTATTGTCACTTGGATACAGGCCCAACTGTTTCTTCAGACTTACTTGCAACATCATAATTTAATCTAGGGGTCTTATTTAATAGTCCTAGTTCTTTTGTCACTGATTGGTATCTCAGCTCCTATATGCTGGAATAATTGAAATGTGCTGACCATCAAGATCACTATACACTGTGTCTACATTTGGGCTAGCCTCAATGCTAGGGTACATTGAATTTATGCCCTAGGTATCTCTGCAGCAGTTTTATGTAAGAAAGCAATTGCTTTTGGGTTTGGTCCTCCTGTGTTATGATAATAGTTTCCTTCACTGGGTGCATCACTTTCAATGCCCATATTTGAGTCTGCAAGTCTTTGTGCTGCTGCTGGACAGTCTCTTTTATCCATCCTGTTCCTAAGCAAATGTCTGTTATGGGCCAGAACTCTGAACTTGAAACAAGGATTCTTACAAGGTACTAAGTGGAATTGATAAATACAATGGTTATCTAGTTTAGCATGGTGATTAATAGTTCTCTAAATTCAATGTGATTGATTTAATCTTACCACAAATAATGGTTTCCTAGTGATGTAATGATTGATTTATACTCAGCATACAAGGCCAAGTTCTCAGAACTACCTTCAGTCAGGCTCCTGGTGGCTCTCCTGGGGGACTGAGAGGGCTCAGATTCAGAGCTAGGGAAGACAAGTGGACTGGAGGCTGAATCACAAGCCCTTGGACTCAGATTCATCCATCTCATCTCACACCACCTTGGTGGCAAGGTTGTCCTCCTTAGTTTTTCCATTGAAACCAAGATTCCAGAAGGCCTCTAAGAAAGCTAGATGAAGCTCCAGGCAAGGAGACAAGACTTTGAAGGAGGCAATAAAGGAGTTGGACTTTAGCACCTGACTACTCTTGTGGGGACTACTGAACTGAAAACAAGGCTACCCCCCACACCACCAGAAAGCCCAATTTAAGATCATTACATTTTGGCGTTACAACGTGGGACAAAGGACCTACATCTGTGACTCAGAAATTAGAGTAAATACAAAAAATAGACAAGAAGGAAACTTTGTAAAGGGATAAACTAGTATTTCAGCTGAAATGGGGCAAATGTTGAGAAAACATTCTTCTTTTCCACCTCAAGGAAAATGTATAGTCAGCATAGTTAGACTCATAAAAAACCAAGGTTTGATTGTAACTTGGGAACAGATCATTGAACTTTTAGAAACTGTATAGTATACATCTACTTGGTTCTCTAAGGAAAAAGAATTGGATCCAGATGAGTGGCCATTAGGGTATTCCCCAACCCCTGACCTACCCCCCTCAATTAACCCTTCATGGGTGGAGGGAGGAGGAGGGGGAGGAGCAGTAACACAATCAGCACCACCTATGAAGCAGCCTATGTATGACAAGATTACAAAAGACACTGGTTAAGGCAAAAAAAAAAAGACAGGATGCATATAATTTAAAGATAAATGCATACCCTGTGATTGAAGAATTTGACTCTTCAGGTCAACAAAGGAGAAGATACACTCCTTTTGATCTGGAAAAAAATTAAGGATTTGAAAAAGGGTTGCACTCTTTATGGGGCTACATCGTTTTATGTTAAGATGATATTAGATAATTTGATTATGAAATTGCTACAGCTGCTATAAAAGCTTGGGGTACTCTCCCAGGGAAAGATGGAGGGGAAGCCTTCACAAAAATAGAGCAAGGTCCCAATGAACCCTTTGAGGATTTTGTGGGACATCTGCAGATAGCGGTTACAAGAACCACTGGAGAAAATGCAGCTACAGAAATAATGACCAGACATCCAGCTAAGGAAAATGCCAGTGAGGTTTGCAGAAAAATTATATGGGGACTCCACAAAGATGCTCCTTTAGAGGAGATGATAAGATCATATGCTACAGTAGGCACAAATACCTTTTATAGTCAGGCTATGATGCAGATTTCCCAGGATTCAAACATGGGAAGACAGTGTCCCTCTTGACAGGGGACTTCCAGAGAGATTCATCAATGCTTTCAGTGTGATAAAGTAGTGCATCTGAAAGCTCAGTGTAGGCAGAGATAGAGTGAGAAAACAGGGTGGGAGAACAAGACCCAAAACCTTGTGTCCAAAATACAAAAAAGGCTTCCATTGGGCCTCAGAATGTAGATTGATCCAGGGAAATTAGAGGTGGGGCCGAACTCCAAGACTTCAAACAAAAAATATGTGGGGCATGATGGCAGCCAGAAATTTTCTAGAAGCTTAATACTCTGATATGATCAATCACCAGAGAATCAATCTGATAATCAACCAAAAAGCAATCAGATAGCAGAAAGGAATTCAATTGGGGAGAATACAGGCTTTTTTAACCCGACAGAAGGGCAGTGTTCAGTGCAAGTAGCTACAATGTAATTGCCAGGTGATGAGGAGAGATCTAGAAAGTGGTAAATAGAAGAGACTGGATAGGTTAATTGCTTGGGGAAAAGGGTTTGCTTGTATCTCTACAGATGGAGAAGGAATCAGATGGGTGCCAATGAGCACCTGGAGAGAAACAGAAAAAGAGAAAAAAAACCACCTTGAAACAAAGGAGAAGACCTAAAAAACAGCGGACACTGAAAGAGTATGGCTGATAATAAGACTGTTGCAGGACTTTAAAACCAGCAGGAATTATTGGATTCCCTGAGACATGATAAGACTGATATAGGACTTTAAAATCTGCAGGAATCATTGGGATTCCCTGATACATGATAAGACTATTGCAGGATTTCAAAACTTGCAGGAATCATTGGCTTCTCCGACACATGAAGTAATGGACAAAAGATTGGTTTTGGACTATTTTTAGGACTTATGGACATGTATAATTTCTCATATTGATTCATGTTTGTTACATCACTAATAGCCTATGTTACTATGTGATTGTATAATGACTCACATGTTGATGGATTTATGTGTACCTGTTTCAAGTGAGAACCTTCAGAAACCTGCTAATCTGTTTTGATTCCTCATTTCCTTTGGTGTTTTCATATCCCTCCCTGAGCCGTCAGGCAAGGTGTGATCACCTCTTTTTATGGTGTTTTCACCCCTTTTTTGAGGAGTCAGGGAAGGTGTGATCACTTCCTTTTATAGTGTTTTCACCCCCTTTTTGAGGAGTCAGGGAAGGTGTGATCACCTCCTTTTTTGGGGTTCTCACTTCCTTGAGAAGTCAGGGAGAGTGTGACTACCTTATGTTTTAAGACAAAAGAAAGCGGGAGATGTTATGGGCCAGAACTCTGAACTTGAAACAAGGATTCTTATAAGGTACTAAGTGGAATTGATGAGACAATGGTTGTCTAGTTTAGCATGGTGCTTAGTAGTTCTCTAAGTTCAGTGTGACTGATTTAATCTTACAAGAAATAATGGTTTCCTAGTGATGTAATGATTGGTTTATACTGGTATATAGTATACTGGTATATTGGTATATAGAGCATACAAGCCAAGTCTCAGAGCTACCTTCAGTCAGGCTCCTGGTGGCTCTCCTGGGGGACTGAGAGAGTTCAGATTCAGAGCTAGGGAAGACAAGCGGACTGGAGGCTGGATCACAAGCCCTTGGACTCAGATTCATTCATCCCATCTCACACCACCTTGGTGGCAGGGTTGTCCTCCTTAGTTTCTTCACTGAAACCAAGACTCTGCAAGGCCTCTAAGAAAGCTAGCTGAAGCTCCAGGCAAGGAGACAAGATTTTGAAGGAGACAATAAAGAATTTGAACTTTTAAAATCTGGCTACTCTTGTGGGATTACTGAGTTGAAGTGAAGGGCTGCTCCTGAGACCTCCAGAAAACCGAACTAAGAACTTTACAAATGTCTGACAGTTCTTTCTCACAGTTCATTATAAAATCTTGCAAACTCTTCTATGGGCAATAGGTGATTGCAGTGAATAGCCCTGACCCGGCCAATTGCATTCTCAGGAACTATTTTGTAAATAGACATGTTTTTTAGTCTCTCAATAACTTTGTATTAATTAGTTTTCCAGCAGTTAGTTAATTTGTGAGTCCCTCACAGGGTTTCACAACAGAACTTAGTCTCTATGCTGTACTTTGCCATCATAACTTGTGTGTGCGCACACACACACACACACACAGAGTGTATATGGAAACTAATCTCAGAAGAAAGGCACTAGAAGCTAGGGGCACAGGAGTGAGTAGCAGATTTAAGCTGGGACTTGAAAAAAGCCAGGAAAACTTGAAAAAAGGCAAAGGGGAGAAGGGAGAGGCATTGCAGGCATTAGGGACAGCCAGTGTTGATGCAGTGAATCTATAGGATAATCAGGTGGCGCAATAGTTGGAATGGAGGCTCTGGATTCAGGAAGCCTGAGCTAAAATACAACCTCAAATTAGTTGCATGGTCTTAGGCAAATATGGAATCTGCTTTCCTCAGTTTTCCCAATTGTAATGTAACTGTAGAATTGCTGGGAGAATTAAATGAGATAACATTTGAATTAGGACAGTGTCTGGCATGCAACAGGAGTCATATAACTGTTTTTTCTCCCCCAATCCCAATCAGATGAGGAACAGCAAGTAGATTGGGGGAGCCAGATACTATGTGCATGGAGAGGTCAAGTATAAGAGAACTGGAAAGGTGGCATGGAGTTAGAGTGTGTCTGTTTTGGGATGTGGACAGAGCATCCTATATTTGATTTTGGAGGTCATATGGAACCGTGAGAACTCATGGAATTATGAGGTGACAGTCAGATCCACATTTTAGGAAGAGCATTTTGGAGGCTGGGTAGATGAAGCCGGGAGATGCTAGGAGAGAGGTGAGGAGGGCTCCCCTGGGGCAAACAGTAAGAAGGTTGCATATGTGAGAAGTGAAGGCAAAAACAAGATTCTCTCTCCATAAGTAATCAAGGATGGAGTAGAATAATGTATTTTAAAATGTAACTCTAATGGAAAGGGATATTTTGCATCCCTTAGGATTAGGGAGGGATGCAGTGTTGTCGGACGCAAGCAAGAGCTCAATGAATTCTAGAAGATGGAAGGAGTAAGGAAAAAATAGTATAAGAAGGAAAGTTTATTAATTATTGAGTAGATGTTCCAGAGAGCACAGGGGGAAGGGTGGACAGGATAATAGTGGAACATTATTATCCTAGGCATAAAAGCAAATGAGTGGGTAGTTGGTAATAGGGGATAGGGACTGTATGCTGGCAGCTGAGATTTCAGGATCACTGGCATGGGAGAGTATAAAGAAGTGAGAAGACACTAAACCATTAAATAAAAAGCCAGGCAAATTATTAGTGGTCCTCTGAAGGATGCGGGTGATTTAGATTAATAGTCAAATTCAAATGGAAACATGGGCCACTAAACTGAAAATAAGTTTCCTTGTAAACATAATATTATTATTATTCTATAGGATTTTTGTTAATTATTTCCCAGTTATATTTTTAATCTGGCTTGAGCTGTACTCCACACACAACAAAGGCTATGTATTTAATACATTTGATTTAGACTTTTCAAGATCCCCCATGAGGTCTAACCTCATAGAAAGCTGTGATTTGGATTGATAAAGAGCAAGTATGCAGAGAGGCTGGAGACAGATGGCCGAAATCCAGGTACCAGTTTTAAATCCTGTGATCTCTTATCTTTCACATGATTCTGAGTCTGTAATTAGTTTGCTTTCTCTCTATGGATATGTTAAATGTTTGACCCAAATGAGATAGCCAAAACTGAACAAAATACTCCCTGTGTTGTCTGACAAGGGCAGAAGGACCTAATTCTATTCAACATACTTCAGTTAAGATAGGCTAAGATCACAGAAACTTAAGTTGGCACAGAATTCATTATGCCACCATTAAGTTGCAAAAACTGGATTCCCCCCGAAAGAACTGAACTCCTTGAAGGCAAGTACAGTCATTTTTATCTGGATAATGTCACTAAATCAAACATCTACAAATTGGAGATTCAACCCTAGCTACCAGGGATATTAATAGCATGAATAAAAACAAAAATGTAAGTTAAAAACTGATAAAGTGATCTCTTCTCTCTAGCACAGGCATATAGGTAGATTCCTTAGTCTTTGGCCTTGAGGGAAATAAAAAACACTTCTCATGTGTGATTTAAAAGACCTTTATTTTTAATATACAATCTTCACATGGTTCAGTATAACAAATTATAAAACAGTTTTCTATAAGATCTCACCCATAGGATGTTAAATCAGAAAGCCAATTATCACAGGAAAGTTAACAGGCTCCCCTCACAACAAAAAGTCTCTCTCTATGACCTGATGAATACTAACAATCCAAGCCTAATGGCTGTACTGAAAAATAACATCATAGAACACATTTGTCAGAACTGATGATTTGGGAGTATCAAAACTTTATTCTATTATTAATTATAAGGTTGCGACTAACCCCAAAATGGAATCTTTGCAAAATTAAGGTAAATTTTTACCATAAATTACCTGAAATTTTTGTGTCTGATATTAGTTAGAATTTTGTTTTCTTTAGAAAAAGGGATAAAATAAAAATAAAACCCAAATTTCATGGGAAAATAATTGTTCTTTTAAATTGTTTAGAACAATATTATGAATTAGCTCATATTTCTGATCATCTCTAGTTTTATATGATTACCATTCTAGTCCTGATAAAAAGACCTTAAATATACTCCAGTCCTTTAAAGAAAAGGACAATGAAAAACTATGATGAGCATAGTTAATTTTGGCTACTAAGTTTGGAGAGCCATCTTTTGGTGCACCAAGACCCATTGATCTGAAGATATTACTAGATTTTGAGGCTCTCTCCAAGTACTAATTGCTTCTTATATGATGTCTATTAAGGTAAAAGTTAGGAAGGCCAAAGACTCAGTGATATACAGTAGCTGGCTCCAGGGTGGTGTCCAAGCTATTGATACAAATCTCAAGTCATGAGTTTCTTTGTTCTTCCCACTACTCCAAGTTCCCTTCCTGAACATGCTACAGAGAGATTATAAAAGGGGCTCTGACCTGAGCTCTGAAAATGTCCAAGTGATATCTGGGAGATCTATCTTTTAGGAAATTAAAAAATTCTACTGTACACGGTTCACAGTGTCTTGGAAAGAAGAAGAATGTGTGGGCTCTGTCTGGCACATTTTTTTTTCTTCTGGCACTTTATATTTTCCATGAAAATATTTGATCAACATGGAATGATTTGGCAACACTGTTACTGTTATATAAACTTAATAAAAAAAGCATCTTGTGCCACTTATGTGACAATGAATAGCAGCAAAATGTCCATATAATTTCTCAGGATGGTAAATCAACAACCAAATTCTTAAAAGGAATAAATGAATCCTTGTGGGATATTCTAGGTTTTGTTCAAATATATGAAAAGAGGGCTGATGATTTAAAAATTGAACCTCACAGTCTAACACAGTACCTTACATGTGCTTGATTTTCAATTATTGTAAGGCACTCAATGAAGAACTTACTGACCCATGCTGTCAGCTACAACAGGCATGCATCATTACTGGCTTAATTAAAGTTTTAATACTGATTAAAATGTTTTATTATTGTATTATGTTAAACTGCAGTGGACTCCAACCTCATTAAGGGATATAGGAAAGAATGATTCAGGAGCTTTGAATGCACAATTTAATAGCCCAGCTACTGTCAAGTTTTGATTTAAATAAGTTTTGATAAAAGCTCACTATCCTTTTGTGTTCAACATGAAAGTGCAGAAAGATTCTGAATGCTGCTTAATGAATATTTACTGAATATAAAATTATTTGAACATGTGACATATCCATCTCAATCCCTTTGGTAATGTACCTTAGAACAACTACAAGGGGAAGGCATTTAAATCATTTGGCATTGGTGCATAGAGGACTGGTGAAAGTTAATCTCATTAGCCATCTTGATTTAATTAAATGTACAATATGTTTTTAGCAGCATCTTTTTAAATACTTTCATTAGAAATTAATTCTAACAGTAATCATCAGAAATTTCTTGAGCACATATACATACTGCCAGAGGATGCTTACAAGTATTTCCGTATTGGGGTAGACTTAGAGGCACTTAATTACCTTTCAAAAAGAAAAAAAATAAAAGAAGGTACCTCATTAAGGTTGGAGCTGACATAAGTCACACTTGGTATGAAAATGCAGTTTGCCTAAAAATACCATAATAGTGACATAGTTAAGACAACATTTAAAAAGTAGATAGATACTAAGCTGTAAAAATACAAAAGCTAAAACCAGAACACAGGCTACCAAAGTTAGGAAACCTGTCAATTTTAAAACAAGTACAAAATGAAATAAAATAATATCAATGGAAGGAATAAATATTAAAATAGTATAAATGTGCCTTAAAACAAAAAACACCAAATAGTAATAAAACAAATACTAGTTGAATATCCTATTATGAAACAAAATAGTATTTCTCCACACTTTCTGCCATTCCTTAGAACCCAAGATGCTTAACTGTAATACTCTTCTGTGCCTATTACTTTAAAAACTGTTTCAAATAAAAGATATCATGTTTTACTGAAGTTCTTACTCAAACACATATCAATGAAAAACTATAAAATAAATACACAGAGCCATTGTAATTTTTGAATGTGAAAAGCATGGAAACTTGAAATGTCTGTAAAGTTTACCCCAAAATAGGACAACAGTAAACTTTGTTTTTAACTGCCACACCATTATTAGTGTATATATATATATATATATATATATATATATATATATATGTATATATATATAATACTTCAATAGCATGAAATAATTAAATTGAAAGGATATTGTTCACTAATTCTGTTACAAAGTCACTTGATTCAGTTCAATAAAATTCAAAATAAGTTTAAAAATATTTCCAATCACAAGCAGATTCAGTATTCCCACCTGATTGGAAACAGCTCAAACAACAAAGTTCCAGTCACTGTTAGAAACACGATGAACACCAGTGGATAAAGTTTAAAGGAAAAGAAAAAGACAGTTTATGCAAAATACCTTCAAAAATATCAACACGCATGTAAACTTCTAGAGTACTTATTGACCTCACAGCATTAAACTACAGGTGAAATTCATTTACCAGGTACTCTTGTTTGTTGCTACAGAATGGGGCTACTCAAAATGGTGTGGAAAAGCTGCTTGAGTCTAGTGAAGGCTCAAAACTGACTCATGACATAGGAATTTCATCATATTGGGCTTTGATAGAATAAAATTTCACCTGGGTCAGAGTAAAGATTTACCAAAAGTTGTATTATTTGTGCCTAGACAGCTTGTAAACATGGAATGTTTTATTTTGAAACACTCTGGTAAAGTGTGCAGAGTATGAAGGCAAGTTTCTTTTGATTTCTTCACAGAAGCGAGGGTGGTTGGCAGGCTTTAAATCAGGATCATTCTCTCCTGGGCCATCCATTACCTAAGATCAAGATGAAAAATCATGTAAACTTAGAAAATATGCATATTCACGAGTGGCTATCAGGATAAGTATGAGACACAACTCAATTGAAAATGTTATAATTCTAATTTTAGAGCTGAAAAGTCATTAGAGATCATCCACCCCTCCCTCATTTTACATGTAGGAAAATTAAGGCCTAGACTTGCCAAACGGACTTGGTAAGGTCACACCATCTGTAGTAGAGGCATGAATGGAACATAAGCCCAGATCACCTGATTCTTTGTCCAATTCTTTCACTTGTACTATATTATTTTTCCAAGAAAATAAATTCATCTCTTTAGCCCAATAAATATGTAAAGATGGCCATGATATATGATGTATTTATCAGAAAGAAAAAGCTTACATTAAAAAAAGTAAATATTGATACAGCAATACAATCTGTTAAGTCCAGAGGTCTTTGGGTCATGGTTTACCAAGAGCATCAATAAAGATTATTCCAGGTCATCTTACCTCTGAGAAAAAGTTTGAGTCTTAACTCCATTTGTTCCTTCATGACTGATTCATATCATTCAACAAATATTTATATAGTGCTTACTGTGCATGTCATGTGACTTTTACATTTAATCCCTATGATCTACTATCCCTCTGAAACAATAAATAATATGAAAAAGAAAGCAACCTGGGTAATTTTTCTTGTTTCTTACAAGACTCAAATCCTAAAAGGAAAAGAAGGCCCTTCTTCTGATTATTCTTTCCAGGGCCTAGCAAAGCACCAGCCACCTTTTACTTGGAATTGGCTAAGGAGAGTCACTTTGCTGTTTGATAACTATAGACCAAAAAGTCATTTTTATAGAAATGTGGCATTGGTCATAAGAACTGCAAATATCTTAATAGGGTACTTCCATTGCCAGTCATAGGAAAACAAATCAGTATGCATGTCTTAGTAACCAGTGGAACCTTACTAACTTACTCATATACATATGTAAAAATTAGTAACTAATCTGAAACCTTAAAGAGCCCATCGATTATTATGACCTCTTATCCTCTCAAAGAATACTCTATGAAAAAAATGACTACTGTGCTTACATGTCCATTAGCTATGTCAAGCAAGTCTCGGAGACGGCAGCCTCTGCTATGCCTTCTTTCATAACAAATGCTGTCTTCCAAGATGACATAGTCTGTGCCAAAGGACTTCAGGAGGGAATAAACTTCCTCAGGAGATCTCTTTGCATATATCTGATAAACCTATCAAAATGAAAAGAAAATGGTATAAGAATATAGTTATCAAATGAGTAAAAAAAAAAAAAAGCTATGCTTTTTTTTTTTTTTTTTTTTTAAGAATCACGCTAAAGAAAAGAAGGGAATCCCTAGTGATGTATATACTTGTAACATATAACTATTCAAAAATATACAGTCAAAAGTTTCAATTAAATGCAATTCAATATTTATTAAATGCCTACTAAGTGCCCAGCAATATGATAGATAATGAAACACAAAAACAAATTAGTTCCTGCCTTCAAAGACCTTACTGTTAAGAGAAAGGACACTTACAAGTAAATGTAAAACAAATGCAAAGTAATTTCAGAGGCCAGGAAGCACTGAGAATTGGAATAATCAAGAAAGGTTCCTTGTAAAAAGTATTCACTCCTATCCCCAAGGAAGAGATGACCTCCCTCTCCCTCTCCGTCTCCCTCCCTCCCTCCCTCCCTCCCTCCCTCCCTCCCCCCCCCCCCCCTCTCTCTTTCTCTCCTCATATAAGGCCCATTCTTCTATCTTTACCTTTGATTTAATCCCATCTTTCACATAAGCAGTTTAATAAGTCAATAATTCTTTCTCTTGTTCATCTTCAAACTTTTTCTATTTATTGATTTTCCCTGTGAGTATATTCCATACTTCTAAAACCTTCCCTTAACTTTAATATCCTCACAATCTATTATTATCTTCTATGTCTCCCTTTCACTGCAAATTTCTTAGGGGAAAAACGTCTTGATATGTTCCCTCTATATACTATACAGCTAACTTTTTAATCTTTTGTAGTCTAGTTTTCCAACTTTACCTCCCTGGCTGAAATTCTTTTCTCTTAATGCCCTTTTCTCAGCCCTTACTCTCTTTGCCTTCTCTAGGCAGCCTCTCATGCTGCTAAACAGCTCTGTCTCTTGGATACTTTCCCCCCTTCATTTCAGTGATACTGATCTCTCTCAGTTCTTCCCTATCTGTCCTGGATAACTGCTCACTCATTCTCAATTTCCTTTGATGGATTATTATTCCTTCTGCTTCTTTCTATGTACTGTCTCTCAGCAATCTCATCAGTTCCTATGGCGTTAAGGATGACAAATTCCAGTTGCAGAGTCCCATCTGCATGCTAGATATTTTCTTCCAAATGTTCCATGGCATTTCAAACACAGCATATCTTTTCTCTCCTAAATTACCTCTCCTCTATACTTCCCAAATTCTTCTTGGGTATCACTATCCACTTAGCTTTGTAAACTAAAAGTAGAGACTCCTTCCGCTTTCTCATACTCCTTTGTAATCAGTTATGAAGCCATTTCAAATCTATCTTCCTACCTCTCATGACTATCCCTTTCTCTCTACTCATAGAACCACCATCTGTAATATTCTTTCCAAAATGTAATGTTCTCTGTTGAGGTTTTCTTGGGGTCTCTGGGGCAGCCTTTGTTTCAGTTCAGTAATCACCACACGGGTAGCCAGGGGTTAAAGTCAAAATCCTTTATTGTCTCTTTCCAGGTCTTGTCTCCTTTCCTGCATCCCAGTTAGCTTTCTTAGAGGCTTATCTCTCTCCTTGGTTCTGAGAGCTTAAGCTCCTGCCGCCAGTCCTTTGTCTTCTCTGCCTCTGCCAGCTTCTTGAGGTCCTCCTGTATTAGGTTCTTACTAAGTGCTTAGAGACGACTGGACCTTTACACTCCTGAATGTGTCTTGGTTTCTGTGGAAGAGGCAGGAGGACCACCGCCATGATCTCTGTCTTCCAGTTCTGATTCTGGCTGAGTTTGTCCAAGCTTATATGGTCTCTTATCAAAGGTGTGAATCTTGTAGAATATTAGTAAGCACTAAGTACATGTACTGAACTAGAGAACTGTTAAATACAATGCTAAATAACCATTGTCTCTATCAATTCCACTAACTTATCACCTTGTTTCAAGTTCTGGCCCATAACAACCACCCTAATTCAAACTCTCATCACCTTTTACAGACTAGAAAAGCATTCTAGTTGGTCTGTCCCTTTTCTAATCCAGTCTGTGCACAGCTGCTAAAATAATCTTTAAAAAGCACCAGGCTTGACCACGTCACATACCCAGCTGTCAAACAACTTCAGTGGCCCCTAATTGACTACAAAATATAAATTCTTAAGTCTACTAAGTTCTTCCACAATCTGGCCCCCAACTATTTTTTCTAGTCTCATAGAGTACTAGCTAGCTCTCTAGAGGGCTTCAGGGTCAGCCAGAGTCAGAATAAATCAAAGTCCTTAATTGTTACCAACTTCTCTCCTCCTCCTCTCCACCTCCTGCCAAGTGACTTTGGCCTCTGTCCCTTCACTCTCCAATCCTTGCCTATATTATCTTAACACCAAATTTTCAAAAAGCACCAACAGTGAGAAGAGCCATTTATCCAAACATATGCTAATAGAGTCATTGTCTTACATTGAATAGGTAATTAGCCTTAAGTGCTTTGTTGTCTGATTCAAGCACACCTTTTTGGAGTTTCAGCACAAGTCACAGTACTCAAATCTTGAATTATCTATTGCCTCATTTTCACCTCTTAGAATCCTCATCTTCTTTTGAAGAAGCTGCCTTCTCAGTCAAGTCTTCTTTGATTTCTCTTCTCTCTCCTTTTCAATATTCCTTGTTTCATATTTACCTACATTTGTATAACTGCTGTATCCTTCCAATAGAATGTAAGCTTTTTGGAGGCATCTACTTGGTTTATGTCTTTTTATACCTAACATAGTACATTACACATACGATATGACTAGTCAATGTTTATTAAAATAAAATTAATACAAAAATTTTAAAGGGTGAATCCTCTGGATTAGTTTTTCTTCTAAGTTTAGCTTCTCTAAACTCCACATTATAGACATCCTGAATGAGATTCCATTTAACACCAAACATAAGAGAAACCAGAACAACCTCGGCAGGCCAGTTAGAGAACACTAACCTCTTTTGTTCTCTCTCTCAGTCCTTTATCTTCATAGTGGGGGTGATTGGTTAAGGTTCTTCCTGTGCACAGTTTGACTCCAGCTAACAACTGCATGCTTCCAGCAAATACAGCTTTCCTGGGAGTGTTTGATCTAAACATGGTTTCCAAATTTTGGGAAAATCATGTTAATTTAAGGAAAGACAATTTTAAAAATTCTTTCACCATTCTTCTGAATTCATTCAATCATGTTAACACATTTAAAATTAGGTAAGCCAAGATACATTCACACCATAGTGATTTCTGGTTGGAAGTTTACCAGAACAAACTACCAGGAAGTACCAAACTTAGGAATGTGTTCTGAGCTACAAAAGACCTTAGAGATTTCCTAGTCCCATTGTCTCATTTTACAGATGAAAAAATTGATCCCAAAGCCAGATGAACCATATAGATAACTGTAGAGGTGGGATCCAAACCAGGGCTTCGGACCCCAAATCCAGAGGTCAGTCATTCCATGTTGTAATAAGTTATGAAGCATAACAAATTGTTTTTATAACATAGGTCCTGGGTCTGGCACCAGACCAACTAAAGGGAATTCAAGAGAGATTCACTGTGCCTTTGAATTGGACTCAGTGAAAAGATGCCTAGGGTAGCACAGAATGTGATCTGTTGCTAAGAACAAATCTGAGTCCTGGAATGACAGCTCAACATCAAGAGCAGATTCCCAGGGCTTTCACTGGTCTGAGGGCAAAATGGTCACCAACATTTTGCTTGAGTGCCTTTAATGACAGAATCTATAAAAACCACAGGAAGGAATAACTAACCCAGCAGCAGAGATGGTATTATCATGATCACCTCCCCCCAAAAGAAATCCTCTGTGTCTTCTTTTCTCTTCTACCTATCCCTAAGACATTTAGTAGATACATATTATCTATAGATATTTGTTGTGCTATGTGTTAGAAATAGGTTTTTTTTTTTTCCAAAGGTACAGTCCCCACCCTCAAAAGCTAACATTTAATGAGGAGCAGAAAGAGATAATGTCTACATCTAACATAAATTATTTTTATGAAAAAAACTCACAAAAACTAAAACAGATAAACCACATATCGAATATATCATGTTTTTTTGGTTTAACTGAATAATGACTAACCAAGTTGTAGTATATGGTTGTGATGAAATACTAATGTACTATAAAAAATGATGACCTCATTGATTTTATAAAAACATGGGCAGACCTGCAAGAAATAATGACAAGTAAAACCAAGAGAACATGGGATATAGTAATAGCAAAATTGTTTTAAGATTACTTTTGAATAACTAAGCAATTCTGACTTGTATAAACACTGAACTTAATAAAAAAGAACACATGAAGGAAGATCCAATCTGCAACCATAGAAAGAACTGTCAAGAAGAGTAAATATAGAATGATTTTACACACACACACACATATTTGTGTTTAATGATAGTTATCTATAGGAGCAGAGTGGGGGAGGGAAGAAAAAAGGGGAAAAAAAGAAAGTTATATGATAACTTCATTATATATTTAAAAATAGCAAATTGTACATAACAGATTTACAGTTTCATGTACAATCATATTTTTAGCCTAGTTTGTTATAGTAATACTTGTGTTGTTCATAAATTAAAAATAAAATTTAAAAAACATCTATACACATAGTAAAGAATATACTAGCGCAAAGGAGAGATGAAGACAAAGAACTTAGAGAAATTTGAGAAGAAAATATTTTCGTTTGGAAGGGGGGCTCAGTATATTTTTTCATAGAGGAAGCAATCAAGCCTTGCCTCGCTCTCTCTCTCTCAAAGGCACTCTCAATGACGGAAAAGGAAAATGATAAAAAAAAAAAATAAAAGAAAGGACATATACAAAAGCTACACTTTTTTTTTTTTAATGGGGGACATGTCTTTCCAATGCTGCCTGGGAGAAAATTTAACTATGTGCTTCTTGGAAGATGTAAGATACATTGAAAACCTTTTTCTTTTCCTTTTTGAAACCACTGCAGAAATAGTTAGAATCAAATCTACAACAATGGCTTCTCAGTCAAAGTATTTAACCTCTGTAAAATGGGGAAAATGATGGTACCAAGCTCACCAGGTTGCTTTCAGGTAGATGGTACAGTGAATAACAGCACAAAGCCTGGACCTAGGAAAATCTGAATTCAAATTGGACCTCAGATCCTCCCTAGCTGGGTGACTCTGGGGAAATGGCTGAACCCCACTACCTCTCAGTTTGTTCATCTGTAAAATGATAAATGGTAAAGACTCTGGGAGAAAAGGGGGGAGGGTTGGTGGCAATCAGCCATCCTTCACCTAGATTCTACTGCTCCAAAAGATAAACAATAAATATGTCTCTCTACCTGAAAAAGACCTAAAGTTTGCTTGTCCAAGTGGGTATCCAAAAGATTATAGCGTGGGAACTACTGTGAAGTAGTGCAAATTTTTTTTTTTTTTTTTTTTTTTTACATTTTTGCTGTTTCTTGAAGAAATTGAGCACAAACGAAGTTCAAGTTAATGAACAAATTGTTCTCATATAATAGTTGCAGTTGAACAAATTTGAGTTTTGAAAATGTTAGGATTCTTACAAAGTGCTAAGTCACTGGAATGAATAAAGACAATAATTATCTAATTCAGTATGATTGATCTGATCCTACAAGTAGATGTTATGGGCCAGAACTTGGGATAAGGCAATGTATTTAGTTCACACCTTTAAAGGAGTTCAGATCTTTAAAGGAGTTTACACCTTTAAAGGAGTTTGCTTATTGGTTCACACATTAGACTTCACACCTTTAGAGACCATATAAAAGGACAAGCCCACTGGAAGGAAATTCAGAACTAGAATTGACTTCTAGGAGATTCACAAGGCAGAAACCCACAATCCCAAACTCTAGGAGATTCAGAGCCAGGATTCAGTGGGGAGATTAGCAAGTCCAGGAGATTCACAAGTCTAAAGGATAAGCCCACTCTCTGGGAGGAGGAGTCAAGTCATTCCATTTTCCACCTTTGTGTTGGCTGGAGGCTTTCGATTCAGAGGGAGCTAGAGCCTGAAGCTGGAAGAGACAAAGGACTAGAGCCAAGATCCAGAAGACCTCCGAAAACTAGCGGAGCGCCAAGTGAAGGAGGTAAGATTTTTGAAAGTGAAGGATCTGAACTTTAATTCCTGGCTGAATTTGAGGTGATTAATTGAACTGAACTGAAACTAAGGCTACCTCTAGAAGCTCCCCAAGAAAGCTGCTCCAAGAGAATGATTACAATTTAGAGAAAGAACTTAACAAAAACAAGCATTACAATAGAATTAATTATACAAAGAATTTACTTAAATGTTTTATTGAGCAGAATTCATAAGTGGAAGCTCTGAGCTTAAGTTTTAGAAGATTTAGTACCCAAATACTGTAATTTCTAAGATAAACTATATCACAATCATCTCTCACAAAGACTTTCTTATTGAAAAGGTAGGGAAATATATGTAGAAAAGACAGCATGGCTGATTTAGAATCTTGAGAGACAGAGCACACTCCCTTACTAAAAAGATGAGGAAATTAAAGCCTGGAGAAGTTAACGACTTGGCCAAGTTTACAGAGAGGTCTCTTGCCATTAAACCACACTGACTCCATATTCCAGCTTTCTTGTCAATGATGACTATATTGAACAGGAAGAACACCGTCATGCAACACAGGAAGGAGAGAACTATTTCCAAATAACACTACTTTGGTAAACTCCTTAAAGGTCACTTTTTTTTTTTTTTTAATGAAAGAGAATGGAAAGAGATATTCTTCACATCTGTGGCTAGGGAGAGATTTCTTAGCCAAACAAAAAGACAAAAATAATCATTAAAGACAAAAGAGACAATTTCAAGTATGAAAAATTCAGAGAAGCATAAAAAGATTTATTTGAACTGTTATGGAATAAAGTAAGCAGAATAAAGAACATCAATATACATAATGACAAATTTTTTTTTTTTAAAAAGAAAACACACTGAAATGTAGCCATCTTCCAAATAACTGCATTTCCAAACAAATAATTGTTTCCAGAGAATAGCTAGTGAAACATATCTCATTCTTCACAGCAGTCAGTCAACAAGCACTTTTTAAGCATTTACCATGTCCAAGCGTGGAGGAGGTAACCTGTGGGTTTGGAGTAAACATCTTCTCTCCAGAAAAAAAGTATCTTTAGAGGTCAAAGAAACAAAGCTATGAAGTGGTGTATAGAGACAGATTCTCAGTATGTATTTTATTCAATAACAGTATGAGTCTTACTGATGTCTATCTTGAAGGAAGTCTCTACTATCTTAAGAGAGATCCTGCCCTATCAGAATATTCTGATGAGATTAACTATAGAGAAAACCTCTTTCTAATGGTTAACAACTTCTCCTCCAAATCACCTGGTACTCTATCCCTATGACTCAATCTCCCAAATAAGAAAAATGATTGAATAGTTATATATGATCCTTTTGTCACGTATAACATCTCCCTTGTTTATGGAGTTTCTACGTACCTTGTATATGCCCAATGATACTTAAACTTTTTAATCTCCTAATTTTGCCTTGTCTTTTTTTTTTTTTATTAACTATCAGTCAAAGGACTAACCTTTAGAAGAACTGCTATATGATAAGGATCCTCATCTAAGACAGGGCAGAAAGCCAAGGCAGTGAAAAAAGGCAGGGACTTGCCTGAATTCTCTCCAATACCCTTCTGAACATCTTTAAAAGACATTAAACAATTCCTGGAGCAGCTACAAAAGGATGGGATGAAATAATTTTCTAGCTAAAGACAACTTAGAAAGTCAGCAGGAAAGTGGGGGAAGAGTGGAGCATGGTTCAGCCCAGGGCATGCCAGCACAGAACCAGTACCAGCAAACCTTGGGGAGAAAATAAATTAGCAGTGGCAGCAATTGCTTCTGGCGTTCTCAGCCCACCTACAGTAAGGGAGTCAAACAACTGGTCGAAAGGAGATTACAGGAGGCTTTTTGTTAGCACTGAGGCAGACCTCTGTGGCTTTGCCTATACTTGGATCCAGGCTGGAGTCCTAGATGGCAGTCCCAGCATGAGGAGGAGAGCTTGTGAACACAGTGGAGCAGTTTCATGGAAGAAAAGAGTGCTTGTGGTCACTCAGAGATCATAGCACAGTCCAGGAGAATAGTAAATGCTTCTCCTTAGATTGTACCATCTTGGAACAATTGAAAACTTCAGGTCACTAGAAGTATCTTTAAAAATAGCTGCAAAAAAACCTTGAAGCTTGGGACAGTTTAGCTTCCACCCTGGAAACAGAGTCCTACCTTAACAAAGAATTAAAAATAAGTAATGGGCTGGGAAAATGAGCAAACAAAAGAAAAAAAAATGACCACTGAAAGTTACTATAGTGTCAAGGAAGATCAAAACATACAAGGAGAAGAAGATAACAAAGTCAAAGTTCCTATATCCAAAACCTTCAAGAAAAATAGGAATTGGTCTTAGGTCATGGAAGGGCACAAAAAAGGTTTTGAAAACCAAGTAAGAGAGATTGAGGAAAAATTGGGAAGAGAAATAAGATTAATGCAAAAAAATTAGGGAAAATGAGTCAATAGCTTCGTAAAGGAGACACACAAAAAATTGAAGCAAATAATGCCTTAAAAATTAGGGCAAATGATAAAAAGAAATACAAAAAGCCGATGAGAAGAATGCCTTAAAAAGCATAAGGGGCCAAATGGAAAAAGAGGCACAAAAGCTCACTGAAGAAAATAATTTCTTAAAAATTAAAGTTGAACAGATGGAAGTTAATGACTTTATGGAAGAATCAAAAAACAACTAAACAAAACCAAATGAATGAAAAAAAGACAATATAGAATATCTCATTGGAAAATTAACTGGCCTGGAAAACAGATGCAGAAGAAAAAATTTAAAATTACTGGACTACCTGAAAGCCATGATAAAAAAAGAGCTTAGACATCATCTTTCAAGAAATTATCAAAAACAATTGCAAAAATATTCTAGAACCAGTGGGTCAAAAAGAAATTGGGAGAATCCATTGATCGCTTCTTGAAAGAGATCCCCCAAAATGAAAACTCCTAGGAATATTATAACCAAATTCCAGAGCTCCCAGCCAGAAAGAAACAATTCAAGTATCATGAAGTTATAGTCAACATGAGATTAAACAGATTTTACATAAAAGATATGGCTTGGAATACGATATTCTGGAAGGCAAAAGTATTAGGATTAACCCTAACCCTAACCCAAGAATTACCTACCCAGCAAAACTTAGTGTAATCCTTCAGAGGAAAAAATGGGTATTCAAGCATTCTTGATGAAGAACTGAATAGAAATTTTGACTTTCTAATACAAAACTGAAGAGAAGCATAAAAAGGTAAACAGGAAAGAGAAATCACAAGGGACTTAAATGAGGTTAAACTATTTAAATTTCTCCATGTGAAGATGATTTTTGTAACTCATAAGAATATTCTCATTATTGGAGAAATTAGAGATATATAGACAGAGGACATAGGTCTGGATTGAATATGAAGGAATGCTACCTAAAAAATAAAATTAAGGGATAAAAGAGGAATGTACAAGAAAAGGAAAGGAAAAGATGGAATGGAGTAAATTATCTTAAATAAAAGAGGCAAGAAAAAGCTTTTACACTGGAGAGGAAGAAGGGAGAGATGAGAGGGAGTGAACCATCAGAATTAGCTCAAAAAGGGAATAACATATAAATCAATTGGAAATAGAAATCTATCTTGACCTATAGAAAAGGAGGGGAAGGGGATAAATAAAAGGGTAGAATAGGGTGATGATAGAAGGGAGACTATACTGGTGGAGGGGACAGTCAGAAAAAGAAGGTGAAAGGAGAAGGAGAACAGAAAAAGTAGGGAGAAAAAGGATGGAAGGAAAAAGCAATTGTAGCTGGAAAAAAAGTTTTGAAGCAAATTTCTCTCTTAAAAGTCTCATTTCTCAAAATATAGAGAACTGAGTCAAATTTATAAAAATAAGATACATTTCCCAAATGATCAAAAAGTTTTCAGATGAAGTAATCAAAGGTATCTATAGTCATATGAAAAATTGCTTTAATTCACTATTAATTAGAGAAATGTAAATTAGAGCAATTATGAGGTACTATTCCATACTTATTAGATTGGTTAATAGGAAAGAAAAGAAAAATTACAAATCCTGGAGGGAGTGTGAGAAAATTGAGATAATCAACACACTGTTGCTGAAGTTGTGAACTGATTGATTCATTCTTTAGAACAATTTGGAACTATGTCCAAAAGGCTAAAAAATCATGTGTACCCTTTGCTGTAGTAATACTTCTACTAGATCTCTCTCCCAAATGAGATAAAAAAGCAAAAATGAAAAGGACCTATATGTAAAAAATATTTATAGCAGCTCTTTTCGGATGGCAAAGAATTGGAAAGCGAGGGGATGCTCAACAGTTGGGGAATGGCTGAACACACAAATGTATGTGTTTATGATAGAATACAGTTGAATGATAAAAAAGAATCCAGTTTTAGGAAATTAATTAGCTCTTTATCCTGGTAAAGTCATTTAACCTCTTTTCATCTAAGCAGCCTCTTCTATAAAATGTAGATAAAAATAGCACTTACCTGTAAATGTTTGATGACTGACTGATCAACCTCCCAGAGTTGTATGAAGTTATGAGAAAAAAATTTGTAAAGCCTTTTGCAATCCTTTAAGTGTTATCTAAATGCTAGCTATCATCTCAAGGAACTCACAGTCTAACAGGAAGATAATCTATAAACAACTACATACATACAATAGAGATCTAGCATAAGTCAGGAGTTCTTAATATGATTTCCACAGACAGACTTCAGGTCCTCCATGAAGGTGGATGGGAAAAAAATCATCTTTTTTTCAATAACCTTTAACTAAAATCTAGCATTTCCCTGAATTATTTAAAAACAATTCTATAAGCATTATTGGATTTAGAAAAGGAAATATGAATATGTAGGGAAAAAAAGACTAGGAACCCCTGATATAAATGGAAGATGATATCAGAATAAAGGGACTAAAGGAGGATTAACAAAAGAGGGACTTGGAAGATCTGCACCTCCTGCAGAAGGTAAGCAAGTAAAGTAAAGGTAAGAGATAACTGGTGTGAATTCTGTTGAGTGGCAATAATTTCACTAGCAGCAACAAACTTTTCTTTCTCTAGAAGCGATTGATCTGAGCTCTACAAAAATATCAAACTACTTGACCACATAACAAAACTGCACTGAAACCTTTGCTCTTCAGTTAAAATAGAATTTCTATCAATCACCTTAATTAAATAAGCTCCCATCATCACTATAAATAAGTAGGAGCCATGCTTAGTCAAGCACAGTACTCTAGATGTGAATGAAGCTATTATGATCCCTGCCCTCATGCAATCCTGTCAAAAGGATATTTAACTATAGACATCTATCTTCCTCTTCTTTTCTGCACTGGAAAATAGGGGAATAGAGATTTTTATTACAAGTAATAACAATCCTCCACAGAGACAAAAAAGCCAAAGCTCATAGCAGACTAGAAAAATAAATTCACGAAATAATGCTTGGTTTTCCTTATTTTGCTAACTGGGAAGAGGGGAGATTAGGAACAAGGTACAGCCCAGTAATGAGCATGAGCAGGTGCACTTGGCCTGCCTCAGTACATGTGAGAAGGGGCTTGCTTCTGGAAATGTGCAGTAATGTAGAATGCAAAGGCCTGGCTCTCCACCTCAAAGAATGCACCAATATTATCCATTTCCCAGCAGAAGAAAAAAGCTTTTTGGTTAAACTGCTAAACCAGAACTGGAGAAAAGGCCTACAAAAAGCCATAATGGAGAAATTCACTCTTTTCTTCCTGGTCAAGAGGAGTAAGGAACACACTGGAGTTCTGAACAGTCTGAACAGATAGTGGAAGAGTGTCCTTCTTTTATCCTGTACCAGGCCAAAGAGTGAACATATGGCTTCCGATGCAAGACAGTGTCTAAAATAGGACAATTTCCTGTTTGTGCTTCTTTTTTCTTGGTAAGGGGTCTTGTGAAACTCCAAAACATCAGAGAAACAGAGGTTCATTCATTGTCTATCCTAGCATTTGTTAGTAGCCAGCCTTCATCACCATTTGGAGTGACTTGCTTGGTCAGCTTAGCAGCAGAACAGAACCTGGGATTGACTTGTCAAGAGGCTTTTTCTTTTTCTTTTTCTTTTTTTTCTTTCTTTCTTTTTTTTTTTTTTTTACAACATTCAGAAGTGAACTTGGGAGAGTAAATGCTTTGTAAGAACTGATTTAAGCTTAAGCCTCCTCTCCCCAGAGATTGATAGGGTAGAGTGTGATTCTCATTCAGGGAAGGGGGGAAATTTTTGTACTTCTCTTCTTCTTATAGCTTCTTCATAAATATTTCTTTGTAAAAGTGAATTATGTTAAGTGGTTATGAATTATTTGGAGGAGAAAGCAAATGGTTAATATTGAAATTGAAGTGCTAATTACCTGGTCAAATAATATTAGAAATACTAGTAAAAGATACAATACTAGAGCAGATTATAAGTACTAAACTATTTAATTGCAAATGTTACCTTAAAAGGAACTGGAATAACAGAAATCTTAAAAATTAATAATTGGGAGGGGCAACTAGGTGGCGCAGTGGATAGAGCACCAGCCTTGAATTCAGGAGGACCAGAGTTCAAATCTGCTCTCAGACACTTAACATTTCCTAGCTGTGTGACCCTGGGCAAGTCACTTAACCCCAGCCTCAGGGGGAAAAAATAATTGGCTGCTGATTGGGGCTCAAGCTGACGGCATTAAATTAAAACTCGACTGCTCCTCAGAGCCCTGAGAGATGGAAACAACTGACTAACTACTGCAAGTGAGGACTGGGAGATAAATTCAAAACTGTGGAGCCTCATCTGGTATAAAAACCCCTGAGCCCTTTCCAGTTATTGGGACCCACTTGAGAGATTCTTTTCTCAGGCCTTTAACTTTTGGATTCTCTAATTTTAAGAATATACTAGAGAAAATTTATCATTTTTTCTTTGTTAGCCTATAATTGTACAATCAATTTATTCTAGTGTATTTCCTTAAAAGTTAGACCAATTCTTTCTAAGATGATTTTTGTAGCTAAGTGTTTAAGAACTGATACTTGCTATATAGCAAGACATGAACATTTTGCTGACAATTGTTTTCAGTTTTTCTTAAGCTTTTAAACAGTTTTGGCCTGCTTGTCTAACTGTAAAATCTATAAGGTCTGTTGGTCTAGAAATCCAGAGAAATCAATCCAGAATAATTCCTTTTGAAAACCTCACATTTACTAGTTCAAGACTTCTCGATGCAGTTCTTCCCAAACTGAGCCTGCTTGTTTTGTTTTTTTTTTTCTGTTGGGAGAATGTGAATTCCACTTGGATTGTCCTTGCTGTGATGAGATCAGTTGGAGAATTTGGTGTGCCTTCTGTAGAAAGAGGACACTTAGAGGTTTTGTCTGAACCTCCAGCTGAGTTTTTCCTAGGATCCCTACAGAGAAATTCTGAAGGTCTAAGGAAGATTTGCCCTTCCTTCATACCTGGTGTCTTGTGAGTGCATGACCTTCTAAACAATGTCTGGAAGGTGACCATGTTCTGTTTGCATCTTCTTTCTAACTATACAGGGTCTTATGAGACTTCAAGTGGTTGGAAAGCAAAGATCTAGTGATGGAAATCTGTATCAGAGTTATCATTGGATCAGCCTAGTAGCCAGATAACTGTTTTGCTTTGAGGGAATAACTTATCCTGTGGTGATGCTGTATTTGGAAGTCACCTTGTTGGAGCCAATACTTTGTAGCTAAAATGCTTCAAGTTTCAGACTCCTTTCCTCCCCAAGGTAGTAGTCAGGTAAGCGAGTCCCTAAGTTAAAGGAATGTCTTTGTACTTTTGTTCTTGCTATATCTTCTTAGTAAATATTCCTCTGTAAAAGTTAATTGATACTAATTGGTTATCAGTGATATCATGAAAGATGAAAACAAAAGGTCAAATAGCACTAATCCATGGGTCAATGTGATATGGCAAAAATACTAAATATAATGAACAATCAATAGATACTGGAAATACAGTAGAAATGGAGGCTCAAACTGATAATAAAATTGGAAATCTCATTGCCCTTCAAGGATACCCTCAGAACTCTGAGAGGAGATGTACCCCTCTGCCCTCTGGAGAGTTGACTTACCAATGTAAAAGCAAAATAAGATAAGGTCACCCAGACTCTATATATGGGCTTCATTTACCTAAGAAGGCTTATTTTGAGATGATATCTTTCTTGGTAATAGTCATCGATAAATGAATATTTAAGGTACATATTTCAAGATCCACTACTGAATTACCTGTTTGAATTTTAGGTTAAACATTCTCAATTAGAAAGCCTGACTCAGCAAAGTTCAGTTACTTAAATTCTGTACTGAGACAGAATATCTTTATATAAACAAATAAGTGGCATTAAAATTAGCGCAAGCAAAATCAACAAATATTTGTTGAATGTTCACTGTGTACTACAATTAATTTGAAAGGGATATAAAGAAATGTAAAGCATTTTCTGTATTCTCAATTTACAATCTAAAAGGAGATGAAAAAAACAAATAAAGCTAAATAATTAAAAGTCAGAAAACATTGCCTGATGTGTAATTCAAATTCAAGAAGTTTAGGAGGGGGAAAGTCATTATTACATAGATTTTAGAATTTAGAAGTGGAAGAGGTCTTTGAGCAAGGATCATAATTTGGAGTCTGTGAACTTAGATGGGGGGGAAAACTCCAAGATCAACATCAACCTTAACCTATAACTGAAATTTAGCATTTCCTTACATTATAAGGAGAGGCAACAAAGCGTATTTCTGAAAAGGGGTGTAAAGTCCGGGCTAGCTCCCTGAAGGGCTCAGAATCTGCCAGAGTCAGGATAAGGAAAAATCCTTGCCCCATGTTGGGCGCCAAAATGTAAAGTTCTGTTGTCTCTAAATTGTGACCCTTCTCTGAGAGAAGGTTTCTTTGGGGAGCTTCTGGAGGCAGCCTTCCTTTCAGTTCAGTTCAACAATCCCAAGATGCAGCCAGGAGTTAAAGTCCAGATCCTATATTGTGTCCTTCAAAGTCTTGAATTTTTTCCTGTCAGAATGTCTCCAGCCAGCTTCAGTCTCTAGCTCCCTCTGAATCCAAAGCCTCTAGCCAGCATGAAGGTAGACATGGGAATGAAATCTTGATTCTGAATCTCCTAGAGTGTGGGAATCAGACTCTGCTTCCAAGAATGTAGGATTGTGGGTTTCCCAGAATTCAATCCTAGTTGTGAATCTCCCAGAAGTCCATGAGCAGGCTTTTCCTTTAGACTCGTGAATCTGCTGGATTTGCGAATCCACTAAATCCTGGCTCTGAATCTCTCAAGCTTCCCTGAAGTTCTCCCCTTGACTCACTCCAGACTCACTTTCCCACTCAATGTTGGCTCCTTATATCCTCCCAGAGAATGGGCTTGTGGGTACTCCACGGGCTTGTGGGAACTCCTTACAGAACTAATGAGTGAGCTCCTTTAAAGGTGTGAACTAAGCACATTACCTTGTCTCAACTTCTGGTCCATAACATCTGCAAGAATCCTAACAAGGGGTCCATATACTTCACTAGACTGCCAAAGGGACACAAAAAAGTTAAGCAACTCTGTTTTAGAGATTACTTATTCCAATGGAGATGAAACAAAAACCTAGCAAGGGTCTTGCAGCCATTGTTCTGTGTTGATGAGAGGGAGTCCATTAATATTGCAGATCAGGAGGAGGAAACTATTCTATCTAGTCAACCCCCCTCATTTTAAAGATGAACAAACTAGAGTCCAGAGACCAAGATCAAACTCATAGTTAATGTAGAACCAGTCTTACCAGGTTAATAATTCACATCCTTAATAATAGAATATCTAACTTTATGATGTACTCCCTTTCTACCATTTTCTACCTAAGGCAGATGCTCATTCTTAAACAAGAAGCATAGTTTATATTTATTTTAGGGTCTCCAAAGAAAATGTGAGATTTGAAATCAGAACTTCTGAACTCACATCTTGAGCTCTTTTCATACACCACACTGCTTCTTTTGTCCTACTATGAACATTAGCCATAACTGGAAAGACTGCATTACAGATAACTTGTTTCTAGTACATCAATGCTACAATGCTATATATAAATGTAAATTATTATGCTATATTCATTTTTATTAAGTATTCTGACAACAAAAATCTGGTAAAATCTAAGAGCTGTAACTTCCACAAGGTTAATTATTAATACTGTTGTTTTATAAACCACTAAGCTCTGACAACTGCAGAAGTTGTGGTCTATCTTTTGTCTTTCTCAGTTTATAAAACAATTGTATTTGAAACCATAGAATTCTGCTTCCTTTCTTCCCACCTGCTCTATTACCAAGGTCTGTTGATTTCACTTTTGTATTCTTTCTCCTATGCATCCTCTTCTCTCTTCCAACACAGTCACCATACTGGTACAGGCCTTCATCACCTCCTGCCTGATCTGTTACAATAGTTGGTAGGTTAGTCTGACTACCACAAGTCTCTCTTCACTCCAGCCCATCTTCCCTTCAGGTATCAAAGTGATCTTCCTAAAGCATAAATTTGAACATGTCACTACATCCCTCATTCCTACCACCAACTCCAGATTCAGATGCTAGCACATACTAGGCCCTTAATAAATGTTTATTGACTGAATTTCTTTAAGTATTTTAGTTTATCCTTAATGAAACCCATAGCCACTGGATTTTCTGTTATAAAATTATCAAAGAAACAAATGCTTCTTAGAACTTAACTTTAAATTAGTATATGACAGGTAGAGTTCCTTTTTCATGAATATTTTCACCTGATAATGTCTCTTAACGGTTGTGGTCTGTATCTAAAACAGCTAATGTGTTTCAAACCACTGAATGACACTTCTCTATTATAGAAAAACGAAGCAATTTTTACAAATGTCTGAACAAATGATGTATAAAATGAAAGGATAATTTGTTTTTATAGCTTTCTGCCAAGCTCCATAGCAGGCTGCCCAACCTGCAAACAATTTATTCTGTAAGAAATGTCACTAAATAATGACAAGGACTCACAGGTCAAACTGATTTACATTATATAATTTAAATGTCATTCCAAACAGACCTGATGGCATTTTGAACAAATAATCTCATTTATTTTTGAAGCTCTAAGCCTCAACAAGTTAATTACTGTTGAACTAATGGGTAAACTGAGCATTATAATGTAACATATGAATATTTGCTTTATCTACACTTCAAGAATTTATAGAATTATGCAAATACTACAGAATGATTCATTAAAAATAAGAGGTTTAAAGGCATTTATGGTCTAAACTTAACCTGCTTCATATTTAAAACATGTAGTAATTCATTCTGCTCTGGTTAAATTGCTTAAGAAAAGTTGGTGAATTTGTTTTTTAAATCCAAGGAAAAATTGTTGCATCTGTAAGTTTTATTTAAGGAAACAAAGTACTGCTATAGAAATTCTACTACAACCACAATGTCAAAAGATCCAACTCTCTAAGCCCATTTTTCTTCATTGTACCATATCAGAAGAAATCCATAAAGCAAGAAAAGAAATGATGTGCTATTGAGAAGAGGTATAAACTAGTGAATTGGATGGCAGATGTCTTTAATAAAAGGAAATTTACTTTTATATATACATAAAAGGAAAACTCTTTAAAAAACAAACAAACAATAATGCCTTGTACTTTAGTTGAAATTGATATCCAGAAGAAAATCACAGGTTTCAGTTGGTTTAGTGTTGGCATAGAAAAGATCTTATGAATGAATGAATGAAAAAGCATTTATTAAACTATACTATGCCAAGTACTAGGCTAAAAACTGCAGTTACAAACATAAAAGCAAAAAGTAATCTTTCCTCTTAAGGACTTTTACAATCTTCTCTTTCTTGGTGACCTCATCAGTTCCAGTAGCTTTAATGATCACCTCTCTGCTGATTCCTATATCTATATATCTAATCTTTTTCCTGAATTTCAATTGTACGTCACCAATTCCTATTTTACATTTCAAACTGGATGTCTTAGAGACATCTCATGGACTCATCTATGTCAAAAACAAAACTTATCTTTATCTAAGTTGGCCCCCCTTTTTCTGATATCACTCCTTCACTTCAGTTTATCCTCCACAAAGTTACCAAAGTTATTTTCCTTAAATTCAGATATGGCTATGTCATTTCCCAATTCAATTTCCAGAAGCTCTGTTATCTTGAAGACTAGATATATACTTTACTGTTTAGTTTTTAATATTCTTCACAACCTAGTTTCAATGGATACTACTGGCCTTTCTAGTTTACCTAGTTAAATTTGGCTTTCTCTCTGCTCCTCACCCAGTGGTCACTTCTGGGTCTTTGCACTGGCTGTTTCCCATAGCTTGGATGCTCTTTCCTCTCCCTTTTGCTTCACAGATGGAGCTCAAGCACTAGTGTCCACAGGAAGCTTTTCATGATCTCCACTGAGAGTGTGCTTCCATTCAAACGAACAACTATTTAATCACTTTGTATTTATTTATATTTGTTCTCATTGTAATTACCTTTTGTATATTCATATATGAAAGTTATTTCCCAGATTAAACTTTGAGCTCTTTGGTGGTAAGTATTGTTTCATTCTTTATACATGTGTCTTCAGTAGCTAGCATAGCATTCTACATATAAGAGGTATTTAATAATTGTAGATTAATGCATTTGTTTGTTCAAAAAGTTTCTAATGCATAATCATTAAGAACTAGAAAATTTCAGTCAGGGAAGAAATTTTCATATAAACTTTTCAGAAGGTCTCAAATATTCAATTTACTTGATAAGGTTTTGTTTTAATAGAAATGGACAGTCAATTACAAAGTATTAGCTCTTAAAAAATTTACTATTGATTATTAGTCCATAGGAACTCTGCTTCTACCTGCTTCATTCCCCCCAACTGTGACCCAAATTTCTGACCTAAGAAGGAAATAAGTTTCCTTTTCAACCACCTTAACAATGAGCTTTATGACAGGAAGAAGGCTGACACAAGTGACTAAATAGTTTGTAAAAGTCAGTTTGTTTTTGATCCTAATAAGTATGAAACTCTGTTCATCAGAAAGGAAACATGGTTAAGGAGAGAAAATTTAAGAAGTGGACTGCCTGAAAAAATTAATCCCCAAAACCAGTCAAGAAATCATAATGAAAACTACCTCTACTCACTGAGATTGGATGGCTCTTCTCAAACTCTCTTCCTTTTACTGCTTTCCCCTCCCCCTACTTAGGGAGGGCATGTAGACTCACATCTCATTTCTTCCCAGCTATACTCTGAACTTTGTGTATCATGTCTCCCCCCTACTTTAAATCTTTTTTTTTTTTTTTTTTTTTTAAATGAGCTGCTGTCTCCATTAGATCAGCTCCTTGAGGGCAAGGAGAAGATTTCTTTCTATTTGGGTATGTATTCCCAGCACTTAATAAGAGCTTAATTTATGCCTATTGGCTAATTGACTTTCAATATTTGAGTAAAAGACTAAAGAACTCTGAAACACAATACATATATGTATGTGAAATATAGAAAGACTAACCTCTATTAAGGCCAGAAAAAGTATTCAAAGGGTTTTGAGGGAGCTAAATAAGAAAGAGAGATTCTGGGGGAGAGAGGAAAGAGAAAGAGTCAGTCAACAAACATTTATTAAGTACCTACTTTGTGCCACTAATAAGATGATACTTACTTAGTTGTGTAGGTGCTGATCTCTTAAAAGTTTTAAGATTGCGGGGAGTGGTATAAAAACTTTTATTTTTATCTCTGTTATCTCCTAGTTCCCAGTACAATGCCTTACTGATTAATGAAACAAAATTTAAATAATACTCTTAGAAAATTAGGACAACTCAACTCAATAAAAATTTATTAAAAATCTCTTGTGTACAAGGGATAGACACTGAGGTAGATATAAATATGTGGTCCTCAATCTCAAAGTTTACAGTCAATCAACTTTGTAGTTCAAAGATGTATAATATACACAAATATTATAATGCAAAATGATAAAAACTGTAAAAAAGATACAAAGGGCTATGAAGGTTCATTTCTGACAGAAGAGGAATCAAAATTTTATAAACACATAAAATTTTCTCTAGAACTTATAATTGATGCCATAGAAATTATGTTGCTAAGGAAAGAAACAAAGCACACACACTGGTAGTACTGTGGGCCATTTTTTCAGTTTTGAAAGCAAAAGAAATCTTGCTACGGGCAAATATGTAAAAAAAAAAAAAAAAGTAAAACTACTCCAATTTGATCTGGATGCTGGACTAGTGCTAATTTACTGATTTAAGCAAACACTCTTATGTTTAAATAGACCCTGTTTTGGTTACATTCGTCATCACTTAAGCTTATTTTACAAACATGCCTGGCAGCTATTTTTCTTCAAATTGTAATTTAGGCTTGGGAAATTTTAAAAGAAAATTGTCAAGGAGATTGTATTACAATGAGGGTTGGTGCATGTGAAATCATATTTGTATTTTGCCAGAGTCATCCAACAAAATCCAAAAAAGACTAAGAGCACCATTTAATGATAGTAACTTTAACAGAAGAGGAACCTAAGTCACAAAGACCAACACTGATGAAGTATAAATCTGAGTAAGAACAGATTAGATTGTGTCTCTTTATGACCATATCATTCTTGCCATTTTTCAAAGACAGATTATATTTTGAAAATCTTTGAATCTTTTCCAGTAGGGAAAGTATGAAAACAAAGGCTGCTGCAAGCAAGTACTTGTGGGCTGAGATTGCCTGAGACAATCTGGGGCCCTGCCAGGATAAATTTTTAATGACTAAATAATTAATTCCTGAAAATGGGAGTTTTTAATGCAAATCCTGACAGCCTTTAAGTCTTCAGACCTACCAGGTGGTAGTGGTTATATAGCATTAATCTTTAGCAGCATAATTTTAGGAACAGAAAATACCCATCCCACCTTCAGATGCATGTGTCATAAATTTCCAGTTGCCTATAGTTAATGCAAAAGTAATTAGCTTTTCTTTATATGAATAATGCTCTTTCCCCATACACAATAAATACTGCAGGAAAAATTTACTCTGTAATTGTCTGCCATGATTTAAAATGAAATAAATAAATAAATAAAGACAAAGAACAGTTTAGCATTCTCAGCACTAGGAACATGTGAAAAATTATTCTCATTGCATCCAGTCAAATCCAGTCCAACATTGGGACTAAAGCCACATGTATATTTTATATATAAATCTATATAAAACTCCATCTATTGCACTCAAGAGACCTAAGCTATCAAACATTTACCATCTCTTAATACACAAGTGGTGCTAAATGGTACTGGTTAGTAAACATTAGTCATGAGAAAGTGTCAATATGGCTACTAAAATCCTAAGTGATGGAGACAACATGGCCAATGCTTTCAGAATATGTCACATAAGATTTGTAACATCTATTTACTTGTGAATAATTACACTGCTGCTTTTAGGTTATAAAGTAGGGGAATATAGTATTACAGGGCATAAGAATGCTGCTCTGGATAGAAAGTTTATTTTTGCTGGTGGGAGGTATGTTTCATCAACATAGCTTTGAAATACATGAACTTCATTTAGATGTGGGATACTGAATGTGGGATAAACTGGAAGGATAAAAATAATATAGTATAACACACCGACTTTCAAGATAAAGGCCCTTTATTCTTCCCCCTCACAAGTTTAAGATTGAATGATATGACCAAATCAACTAAAATCTGGGTCAAAATATTTGACTACTTAATTCTTTGTACAAAATAAAAATTATATCATTCACAAACCAAGGACAGTTCATGTGCTTATATTGTTATAAAATTAAAATGAAATAAGAATTGAAGAAAATAATGGACATGACACATCTGACAAAAATTTTTAAAATACAAGGAGGCTCTATGATGGAGCAGGTCTAATAGCAAATGGGAAGAGAATTGGATTAGCATCAATCATATAAATTTACTTCTGTCCCCTGTATGTCATTCATGCTCTTTGTTTTTCTATGAAATGAACATTTTCCTATGTGGGGTTATTAGAGGGAATAATGAAAGATTTAATTTTTACTCTAAACAAAATCAAAACTGCTTAGCATTTCATCACAAGTGAAAGCAAATAAATTTATGACCATGAAAAGCATTGTGTGGAAATGAAAAACTTAAAAAACCTCTTACTTAATCCAGTTCATCAGCTCCACTGTGTCTGGATCATAGAATTCTCTCAGCTCTGATAGCTCCGCCATAATTCCTGGCCAGAACTAAAATGAAAAATAAAATTTACCTCCCATGACTATCATCAATATTAAGTACACAAAATTATGCTTATCAGGAAACTAAATTATTATTAGCAAAGTGAATATGTATGTGTGTATAATACATATGTAGTGTGTGTGATACAAATGTACACACGAATACATATATAATATGCCCACATATTTGTATATATTTGTTACTGATGTCAAACTTGAAGGACTTTGAGCATCTGATTAAGAGAAAATTTCTAGAATGTTTTGTTTTGAGGGGAACATAGGAGAATGGTAGAGAATGCCTAATTAAGTATTTAAAAATCAAAGTTCTTACTATTTGTATAATTATTTTACATATTATGCATTATAGAATAATTTAAGTATTATTAATATACTTTGATACCTTAGAAAACAATGACTATTATTATATTACTATTAGCATTGATTTGTGTATATAAGATTCTAAAAACAGGAAAAAAAGTAGCACAAAATACTGCTAGGCAATAATAATTCCTAAAGATTTAACTTGAAGCATTAGATTTCAAATTTTCAATCAATTCTAAATTATTCAATCTAGCAAATTAATTGACTAGTCATACTCTTTTCCCTGTGTGCCACAAAATATTGCTTGGCTTATTATTATTATTGCCCATTCATCCCTTATCAAGTAAGGGAAAAAAAGAAACCAAAGTGGATGAAATTCATGTCAGCTGTGAGCATTTCTGGTTATTGGTTTCTTGAGAAAACAAGTTAAAATTTCTGCCTACAATGAGCCTTTGTATTATTTATGGTTTTCAATGATTTATAGCCCCAATTTTTATGGCAATTTTTCTTTCTTGGCAGACCAGTTCACTGTCTTTCATTTTACTTTTCACTATTTTTCAGTTTTTGTTTTCACACTAGTCATTTCCTGATATGTCCTCCTGCAAAACTTCCATTGTAACAGAGAAAAACAGTCAAGCAAAACCAATTGACATAGAGTTTGCTTTTAGCAAATGTATTTCATATCCATAGTCTCCCACCTTTCTGAGAGGAGACAGAATGTCAATTAAGAACCTGTTGGGTATTGCAGCCCAAAGCATATGAGATCTCCAGTTGCCTGTCTTCCCCTGACCCACTATCAATATCTATCTTCCATGGGCACTAAATAAACTTGTTTCTATCAGCATAAAAATGTAAATTAGTTTCTGATCCATTGCTTTTTAGAACAGGTAATGCTCACTTCTTCAGTTATATCGCACATCCGAGACAGGATTCTCCTTTCATTCAAGGCTTGCTGCATGGTTTTCTTTTTTATTTTTTCAGTGTGATTTGTTTAGTAGCTTTAAGTAAAGTTTGGACTTGTCAGTTTAAAAAAAATGCCATAGAATGAGCTATGATTGGGTTTATCATACTTGCACAGGGTCATGCTATTCTCTCTCTCATCCTAACTTTGGTATATGAACTGCTGGAAGCAATGGCTATCCTGCATTTTTCAACAGCTTATAAGCCCCTTGCTATCAGACACTGAGATCCAATATTAGTTAGGTAATATTAGTTATCATGTTGGTTTGAATATAGGGTATTTTCTTAATACAGGATTTTTTTTGAAAAGCCATAACAGCAAGGCATCATTGCAAATTAAAAGGAACCTAGGAAAGTGCAAACATTTAGAGTGATAAAGAAGGTGCTGAGACTTTTTGAAGTAAAGAAGGCAGGTCACTACTTTTTCTTTCCCTCCCTTTTTCTTCTCCTCAGTTTCAAACCTGGAAACCCCACCTAGTCCTGGGACCCACCACACCTCCCCTCCTTGCCTCCCTCCATTTTCTGCTGTTACACTTCTACTTTTGTCCTTGCCTTTGTAGCTATGAGTAGTATCTATCTACAAATGGCAAGGGCAGCCCAGGTAAGTAGTGGGCCACTGTACAAAACCGGGTTTGTACCTCCACCCTATTCCTGATTCCTAAGAATCTTCTATATCCCAGGGATACAATAAATGGAAAGAGAGCGGAAGGACTTCCAGTGAGATTCTGGAGCAGCATGCAAGTGGGAGGGATCTTTTATCTTGTAGTGCTAGCAGGAGGGATGGTTGGCATGGAAGCTATTCTTAGTGCAAAAGCCAAGAAATTTAAAACTGTGCCTGTCATAGTAATAGCAGGATTATGGGTCACATTCAAGTTTCATACAAGCCAGCGTTGGGGGAAAATGTGTAGCCTATATTAAGACCAATACAGTATAATTACTTTAGTCATTTCAAGTTTTGTTGAGGAAAGGGTACCTGATCCTGACTTCCTCCCTTTTAAGGGACATTACAGAAAAAATTAATCAAGTCATGGAACACTCTATGTAGATGAAATCACTTTAAAGGTTCAAAATTAATGAAAAAAAGAATCAGTTTGAAAAGATGTGAAGCAAAAACAATCTAAACTAAACTAAGTCAAAGGCAAATAAACTATCTTATTTAGTACTTTTAAAGTTTCTTGCAAAATTGTTAGCTCTGGAGGGGACAAACAATTTGGATCTGGTCATTCAATAATTTGAATCTCATTATTATATTAGTGGATTGGTGAACTTGCTGGCTATACTGAAGACTAGAAATCAAATCATTAGAGTTTAAGGATTTTTATGACTATTTGTGAGATGGATGATAAAAATCTGCTATTTAAGTAGGATTTTTGAAAAAAATAATTTTTTGCTAAATTCAAACTAATAAAAGAAATATGACTATATTCTAAGACTCTGCTTTAGATAAATTCAACAATATTGAAAACTCAACTATAAATATCCAGTTCTAAGTAATTTCTTCTGCTCTATACTGAGATATTAAAAATTGTTTTAGAAGTGAAAGATACGTTTTCATGTTTTTTTCCTATTACAGCCAAAAGTTAAAACACTTTTTTTTTAAACTATTGAGTCTGACTTTATGAAAAATAAACCAAAAATGGGGGCTAAATCAAAATCACAAGTTATAGGCTCTAATTAAATGAGCTGACATCAACATATAAAGAAAACTTGACTTACCTTATAGCAAAGATAGATGAGTATTAAAATTGGTACTGAATATTTCATCATTTTCATCTACATGAAAAAGGCATTAATTAGTTTACAAATATTTTTAGCACTTTTTCTTTCAGGTGCTAACTTGTAGATATTTATCTTCTATAAAATGGAAAAACAACTTAATATAATCCATTATTGACAAACAGGAGAACTAATGACATCTAAGGGTCCAATTCAAAGTACCCATTAGTGAAAGTATTAGTAGCTTCTATCATATTGCCACCTAGTGAATTTATAAGGAAGAACAAATCAAAGCTCTACTTATAGATATATTATCACCTAAGCCTTTATTAAAAGTTTTCCTTAATATAAAACTTGAAACTTCCTGCTTTTTTATTTCATATTTAAGTAGCTTGGTGTTTGATAGTCTTTTAAAAAGTGTTTTTTTTTAAAATAGGGTATAAAGAAAATAGGAAGATATGTAACAATGAAATCAAAGCATAACACTGACCCTTTTTGGTGTGTAGAGATGGACCAATTTTAAAAGTAATTCCCAAATGTCACTACTGCATAAGCCGAATGATGCAAACACACACATATGTGATGTCCAAAGATATTTCATTCTGTAAGGTTAAAATACACAGGTATAAGTTGAATTTAAATAATTTCTATAATTTAGGCATTTTTATAAAATATGAACCTGACAACTTTCTTACGCTCTCAAATTATTGTCAAAGGTAAACTGTAGAAACAATGAGATATTTTTTGGGCATGAGTTTTGTGAGTTACTATAAAAAATCATAAATTAATTCTCTTTCAAGATAAACTTGTCCCAGAGCTATCTATCTCTTCTACTGAGAAAGGGAAATCAATGGGGAAAAGTATCATTACTGGAATGAGGATCAGTTTCTAAATATGCAGCTAAAATTACATCGAAAAGTGGAAAAATGGAAAAAAAAATAAAGTCATGCAAATACCTCATGGTACTAAAAGCCAGACATCCAAACAAAATAGAGTGCATCAAGTTATAAGCTGTTCCAGGCTTCAATACAATTGTGCATCTTCCCTTATTGTGCAAGTACTGCACATTAGTAGAATCACTAAAAATAATACAGAACCACAATCAGAAGTACAACTGATTTTAGTTTAGTAAAATATTTTTGTAAGATTTATCCATATATATTTAGAAATGTACTAAATTTCTTGGAACCAAATTCACCAGGCAGAATTAATAAACTTAAGAATTTCTGTTTAATTTGATAAAATGATATATTAACAACCAGTGTATTTGCCATATATGCAGTTCATTTCCATTTTATATCTTAATTTTAAATTGTATATAACTATTTTGCAAATGTATACATCTCTAGGAAGTTCTTTTTCAAGAAAAGAGCAAAAACAACATTAAAAAAATTCTTTAAATTTGGAGAGCAACTTACATCCTTTAAAGAATAACTAGAAAAATAGTGAGGAGAGGTGTTTTTTTTAAATTACAATATAAGGTATCAGTTTTAGGTGAAAATAGATATATCTTTAAGTCACAAGTTTCTCTAATATAGTACAAAGTTTTTTATGAATATGTCATCTCCATAGAGCTAATTATGCCAATACAGATATTAAAATGACATTTCCCCTCTATAAACCTTTTCAGCTCTTTCTAGTTAGAAAATTAAAAATGTCTTTCAAGGCAATTTTCACTTTTCTGAAGTGATTTTCTTTTCCTTGAAATACTTTAAATAAAAATTTGATTTCAAAGTTGATACAAGAAGATTATTTTTGATAGGTGAAAAGTATTGCCTTTCTTTCTTTTTTTTTTTGTGGAGATAGCATTGGTACAGTGAGAAGAATTTTGGCTTGGAAGTAACAGGTAGGTTCAAATCTCAGGTTTTCTTGTGGGCAAGATGCTTCACATTTTTGAGTCTGTTTCCTCATTTGTAAAATGAAGGGGTTTTGAACTAGATGGCCTCTAAGGTCCCTTCCAGTTCTAAATCTACAATCCTGTAATCCTATTCCCTTAAGTATTCACATATTGTACAAGTCTTCACATCATAGTTTTTATAGTTCCATAAGAATAAAGTATGATTGAGGAATGACTAAAACTGTGGTACATGAATACTACTGAATAAGAAGATGGTGATATAAGAAATGATGTGAATGATGATACATAGAACTATGAAAAGGCTGTATGAACTGATGCAGCGGAAAGTGAGCAACACTATAAAAGCGTATATGAATATTGCCTACAATAATGTAAATGGAAAGAACTATACAAGAAAAAATCAAAAGTAAATGTAATAAAATTATAAAGTTCAAGCAAGATTAGAATAATGAGAGAAGAGAAGATACTCGCAATCTTCCCTTTATGGACATGGGAGGTCCACAGGAGCTACTGAAGATTTTTCAGTGTATTTATCAATTGTGCTGGTGTTTTTTGTTCTCTGGGAGAAGGAGGAATACTTGAAGTAATTATGGTGATGTGAAAGGCAGAAAATATAAAAATTTAAAAAAATAAAGCATGATATGCTTTCTATTTGTTTCTAGGATTATAAACAGTTTGTGAAAGTGATAAAGTAAAATTTGTAGGTAAAAAAAGTTAACATAAAAAGTTAATATAATGTGTAAGCTCTTGACTAGAAACACTTTAAACTAACTTAGTTAATATATATTAGTCCCGTGTATTTAATTTTTTTTTTCAGATTAGTATAGTACTTTTCATTTCACAGAGTTCCTAGGTGGTAGAGATTTTTAAAATGATATTGATGCTCACAGAGTTAATTAGTTTCCAAACTGGGAAGAATTCCCACAGTCTAGAGGGCATGACTGGTACTTTTATTTAATAGCTCTGAGTCTGCTCTCTATGTTACCTTAAGTAGCTAAAAATATTAATTTTTCAGCTTATTATTTAATGGCTACAAAAGGCTCCAACCTCTATTTCCAGCCTACTTTTCCCTTTCATATACTTTCTATTCAACTAAAATGACCTATGAGTACAAAGTTCCCCAAATTCAGCATTTCTGGTGTGAGTGCTTGAACACCTTTCTAGCTTCCACCTCTTTGAATTCTTTACTTCCTTCAAGCTCAGATGCACATATGACCACCCACTGTAATTTTTTCTTTACATGCTTAGTTACTAGTGCTTTCTTATTTATTGAATTATCCTGTATTAAGGTGAAATTCTACATGTTTTATTTCACAGAGAGTAAGCTCCTTGAGAGCAGGGATGGTAATGATTTTTTTCTTTATATTCTCTGTGCCTTGCATAAAGTAGAAGTTTAATAAATGTTTGCTGAATTTCAGAATTCAATTAAGCAGTGATTAGCATATTGATAGCATCTGAGGTACACTAAATAAAATTGAACCACAAAGCACATAACATTTTTGTCTACTTTCAAGAAGCTAAATCAAACCTTACATTAAGTACAAAAAAGAACACTACTGAGAGATACTAAAATTGTTTATGGTTATAGAAACACTTTGTCAGTTCAATCTTATTTCATTCTTAATAATCATAAACTGCTTCTCTAAATAACTAATCTTTGGTTATTTTAATATATTTTACTCAACACAACACTCTGGTGACTATGAATCACAGTTCACTAGTACTTAATTGACACAGTAACTATATATAAAAAAGCATTTCCTTTGGAACATAATTATGTGTTCACCAACCATAATAGTTTTGTTTGCTAACAATTCTCTTTCATCTCATGATAGACTATAAAAGCAAAACAAATTTTATTAAAATTTCCATCCTACTTCCATTTCATTCTATTCAGGTTGATAGCACTTATTAAGTACCAGAAATTGTGCTAGGTACCAAAGATGCAAGAAAAAATACAAGATAGATCTTACTATCAATAAAACTTACTATCAAAAAATAAAATCCAAAAGGGAAGAAAAGCATACAAAACATACATAATGAGGGTTAATGTGTTAAGTGCAAAGGACAGATCCAGGTGAAATGTTATAAAAAACTCAGAACTCTTTTTCCTATTGATAGATTGGTGAACATGCTAAGAAAATTTGACAATGACTACTTAATCACTTACTAGATATTAAAAATTGCTATTTTTTTTCAGGTTCAAGAATCCTAAAATGAGGTACTGAAAAAAGAAGAAACTAATTCTTGATTTTCTATGGATAACTTGCAATTGTTTTTTTTTTCTTTTCTTAATCATTTTTAAAGCTTTTTATTTTCAAAATATATGGATAATTTTCAACATTCACCCTTGCAAAATCTTGTGTTTCAAATTTTTTTTCTCCTTCCTTCCCTCCCTCTTTTCTCCCCCAGATGGCAAATAATCCAATATATGTTTAACATGTGCAATTCTTATGTTAAATATGTACAATTCCACCATTATCATGATGCACAATAAAAGTCAAATCAAAAAGGGAAAAAAAGGAGAAAGAAAACAAAATGCAAGCAAACAACAACAACAGAAACAAATGAAAATACTATGTTGTGATTCACATTCAGTAGCCACAGTCTTCTCTCTGGGTGCAGATGATTCTTCATCACAAGACCGCTGAAACTAGTCTTGCAGTCAAATTTTTAAGGAGAAAGTAAAAAAAAAAAGCAATGAATACTGATAATATACAAAATAAGAAATCCCAAATGACAGAAGACCTTACCTTCCCCTAGGTAAGGAGGAAATTTATATATGTTCACATATATAAACTATATCTGATTTTTTTTGTTGTTTTCATGTCAGCTAAGTTTAAAAAATAAATAGATGTATATATGCCATAAGAAGTAAAATGCAGTATTTCTAAACTAGATGTACCTGAGATTTCGAAGAGCAACGACAATAGCCACGATCACCATAATGGAGAGAACAAATATGTACACATAAAAAAGTAAAGTATGTGACAGTCTTTCAAGTGTATTAAAGGGTAGGAGACCAAAAGCTTCTTCACATAGATACAGATTAGCATCAAAATCCCTAAAGAAATGGAAAGTAGACTATTAAATTCAATGCAACATAAATAATTTAAACATGTTTCTTCAAGCCATCCAATAATAGCGGGCATTTATTCTGACTTAATTTTTAACTTTACTGATTTAATATAATTTTTTTAAAAGGAATATAATTTTTATCCTACCTTGTTGCTCCAAATCCAAATTTTGCCTTCAGAAATTTAAATATGTGTTCATCTGACTTTAGATTAAGAAATTGCTATTGAAAAAAACAAAAGTTGCTATTAGTAAGTTGGGCATACTGTCTTGATATTTACCCATAGGGAGCATGAATAATAAATGTTTTTTTTAACATATTAGTTATAATACAAAAAGTAAGCTTAGGCATCTGAATGTTGATGAGTTTTCTTTTCATATACAAGAATGTCTAAAGGACATAATGTGATCTAAAATTGAAATCTTTCAATAAGCACTATCAATATCATACATATTCTTGGCCTACAATGTGCTTATAGCTATAACTATAAAGTTATACAAATAAAGATAATTCAAGTCATGCCATCTAAGTTCTAAGGAGTTGAGTATTTCTACATCATTATAGAATGGTTATGAACAAAATGTACCTGGAATTTGGAATAATTTCATTGTAAGAGAGGAGACTCTGTCTTTATAAATGAAAAAAATATAATTACAAGTCAGAGTTTTAAATTTCATTGTGCTTAATTATTTGTTGGAATCTTCAGTTTGTGCCTGCACAGTCCAATCATTCAGAAGGTGACAATATGAGATAAAAAGGGGGAATCAAATAGAACAGGACAGGAGTTAGTGATCAACTATATAGAAAAATAATGTCACTTTGGAAATTCTAGAAATGGAACCATAAAATTACAGATTTAAGTTTAAAGTATACCAACAATATCTAATACTGATATCATTTAACAAAATACTTTATGAGTTTTTTTAAAAGAATCTTTTTTCAAGTGCTTATTAAAGTAAAAGTGATTGTACCAACCTACCTTAATAAAGCTATTGAGAAAAATGGTCAAACATAGCACCAGGGCTAAGTGGAACAAAAGTTTCCAGAGCCTAATAAAGAAGCTTCCAGTTTTCAGATTTTTCTAGAAATTAAAAGATTACACTTCAATTATTTTATATTTACTTAAAATTATATTACTTGTCTTCCAGAAAGATTGTTAATGGATTCACTTAACTTTACTCAGCCTCCTCTTCCCTCTGATTAGAGGAAGAAATACCTCTCAGAGCTTTCCTTTCTAGAGGGCATAAGTGGGACTCTTAGATCACTCCACTTTATATCGGCTGCCCTACCTGGTTTCAACTCCATGGAATAAGACACTCCTAGACTAGATACCCCTGATATTCCTTCCCTTTTCCCCTTTTCCTTATTGTTTTCTCGCCTCATTTTGTATGTTGTTTCCTCTTTAGCTTGTAAGCTTTTTGAAGGCAGTGACTGGCTTTCTATTTATTGTATCCAGCACTTAGCACAGCACCTGACATGTCACAGGCAATTAGAAATGTTTATTGGGGTAGATTATTTGTTGCACAGGTAAAATATGAGCCAAAAATTATCTCAATGAAGCTATCTTGCATTTATTTATCTATCTACCTATAGATATATGAAAATTATATGCACATATCCTCTCTCTCTCTCTCTCTCTCTCTCTCTCTCTCTATATATATATATATATATATATATATATATATATATATATCTTTAACGTCTACTTAGAAAATGCCTCATTTTTATACCCTTTTTTCAGCTTTTAATTTTCAACAGCACTGGGCAATTGCTATAACATGAGTATAAAAATCTACTTACAATATGCTGTGGAAATCATGCCCTTTATTACTCAGGAAAGCTGCTTTTGTATTCTCAAATATGCTAATAAAGTGATCAATACTATACATTATCTTACATGTCACATCTGATAAAGTTCAAGTAATATCAACTATAATTAAAGTTGATTACTATTGTTACTTAATAATTAGCCATTGTAACACAGGGTCTTTTTTTTTTTTTTCCAATTTGAATAGTATTCTATCAATTGTAAGTACTATAATCCAGATTAAAAAATGAATCTCTATTTAGATAATGTGGATCAAAAGTGAAAGACATTAGCCTCAACATAAAGAAAAACAGAATCTACCCAATTAAGTCAAAACTTAAGAACAATAATTAGGTGTTAGTCAATGCTGTTCTTCTTAATTTAGGGGATAAAAGGATTATTTGCTCACCTTGAGATGAGGCTGAAATTCTTTTCTTTTTAAATTCTAACTTCCCAGATTAATATGAATTTACTACAAATATGTAAAACAAAAACTAAAGAAATAAACATCTCACATTGCTCCACTTTGGAGGGAGAGAATAGAGAAAGGTAAGTAGTATAAAATCAAATAATATAGTTATACAATTCCAAAAAAGGCTCTAAATTCATAATTTTAATAAAGGAACAAAGTTGCTTTAAAAGTTAGTTGATGGTCTATTTATATTGTGGAGATAATGGAAATATTTTTAAAAATTTCTTTTTTTTTATCTTTAAGTCAGTACTTTTTAGCTATGGTCAATGAAATAAAAGTTTCAATGAGACATCTCTAGGACTTCCTTTTTTAAAAAAGTGGTCTTGGCTCTATTCTAAGACTTGTTAAAGATTCCAGGTTATTGATGGAGGAGAGGGATCAGAGAAAAGTCTCTTGAAACCAATGTCCAAATAGCTTACTTCAAAGAAATACAAAGTAATTTTTAATATTTTGTCATGGGGATTTATTCATATATATTTCTCCCATATTCTGTGCAAAAATGATGTAGGACAGAAGGATAAATTTGTTTTTAAAATTGTGTATGTAGTTATTTGCATCCAAGGGAAAAAGACAGGAGACAGCAAGTGCCAGGGAAGTCAGACCACCTCCACCCACTATCATCTTGATTTACACTCCCCCCCTCAAATGCTTCTAGAGCCTTAAACACAAGAGCCATTACAATAGTAGAGCCCCTAAACCACCAGACAGTTTTCCTACCTATCCCTTGAAGCTATCCCTAAGGGAGAAATTGTTGTGGAGAAGCAACACCCCTCCCTCACCAGTCAGTCAGTCACACTTCATTAGGTGCCTACCACATGCCAAAGACTGGATAAAAAGAAACATAAAGAAAAGTCTGTCCTGGAGAAACTCATGGTCTGATGGGAAAGATGACCTGTCACAAACCGCGGACAAGACAGATAGACACAAGATATATAAGAAATATTCATCAAAGGGAAAAGACTAAGATTAAGGAAGTTAAGAAGGTTTCCCTGAATAAAGTGGGATTATAGCTGAGACTTGAAGGAAGACAGAAACGTCAAGAGGTTGAGTGTTAAGTATGGCAGACAACCAAAGAAAAGTCTAGAGTAGGGAGATAGAGCTTGAGTGGACAAGTGTCACTGCATCAGAGTATGTGGAGGAGTGTTTTGGGTAAGAAGACTGGAAATGCAGGAAGGGGCTAGATTAAGGCTGGTTTTATAAGCAAAACAGAAGACTTTCCATTTTATTCTGGAGTTGATGGGAGAAACAGTCAGATATACATTGTAGGAAGATCAATATGACAGCCAATTGGAGGACAGAGGGGGTGGGGAGGGACTTAAGGCAGACTCAACGCTGGGCTATTCTAACTTATCAGATCTGAGGTGACGGGGACCAGAGTGCTGGCAGTGTCCAAGGAGAGAAGGGGGAATACGTAATGGATGGTAGGGAGGTAAAACTGGCATGGCCTCACAATGGGTTAGCTAAGGGGTGAGCCCGCCTGCCTGGGAGTACTGTGGCAGGCTTCAGAGGAAGAGGGCTGACATTGAAGAGATGGAGGGAGGCCGAGTTCCATTTTTTTAGCATGCTGAGGTTAAGATTCTATAGGACCCACAAGGGTGGCCACAAGGTGTTAGCTTTGGATAAGTCTATCTGAGAATAGGAGTAGATGAAATCCCCTAATGAAACAGTATATATAGAGAGGAAAAGCATGTCTAAAACAGAGCCCTGTGGAATACCTCTGATTAGTGTTTACATCCTGTTGAAGATCCTTGATAATGTGAGAAACAGAAAATCAAGATATGGTTTTATGGTGGACATGACATTTAAAAAGAATTAATAATATTTACTTAGCTACTGTGTATCTACCTGTTCACTTGATTTCTAGCTGAAACTTCCCCTAAGAGTTAGTTCTCTTCCCATTAGAATCAGAGCTCCCTGAGAGTTGGGACTTGTTTGCTATTTATATTCCTAGCACTTGGTACAATACTTTGCACATAGTAAGTACTTAATAAATGGAATTTTATTCATTTAAAAAAAAACAAAAAGATGCATACCTGAAATGTTCTTGCTATTAACACTGAGAAATTAAAACTTATAAGCAAAGATCCAAGAATCATGGAATTAAAGAACTGAAGGACACAGACCAAGAGTAAACTTGTCACCTGGATAACATATAGCCATGTAACCTGCCAAGTCAAAAATGTTAATGACAAGTTAGATAAATATATTCTACTAAGAGTTCACCACTTAAAATGATTATAAAATCACACAGAAGGCATTTGAAAATAGTTTACACAAAAGACAGGGACTTACTTTTTTTTTTTTAATCAACAAACAACCTAGTGCAGAATCTAAAGGGCTAAAAGTAATCTCAGAAGTCATCTATCCCAGTGCTTTATTTGAATCAGAAATCCCCAGCATAATATCCTTGATTAAAGGCTCTTAGTAATAAGGAATTCACTAGTTCATAAGGTAAATCATCCCATATATGTATGTTTCTATTTGATTGGAAATTCTTTTTTAAATTGAAACTGAAATCTGCCTTCATGTAACTTCAATCTAATTAGTTCTTATTCTGCTCTCTGGAATTACAATTCATGACTGCTCATCAAATATGTGAAGATATGTGATCATATATCTCTCAATATTTTCTTTTCTAAGATAAACATTTGCATTTCTTTCACTTCATGTGGGCCAGAAAACTTAAAATCATTTAAAGCAACTAGCTATTTAAGTTCCATCTACTGTGGACTGTGTAGTGATTTCATCTTAAAGACCATGTTCATCTACATTTCACCAGAATGCCTACATAAAAAATTTTAAAGTGAAGTTTGCAATCGTATTGAAAGGTACATAGCATTAAATTTTATCCCACATGCATTCTCAAGCAAATACAATTTGTCTTTATAATAATGGACTGAGCACACAATACTACTTTTTACTTTTAAGGATTGAAAGTTACTTTCAATTATGAGTCTAGAGTTTTAAAAAATTCATACCAGTTCTTATTAATACAAATGAGTATCATCTGCCAAAATAGACTCTTGGAAAATTATTCAAGCAACACTGCCTTTGTTTAAATTTTTTTTGAAATTTCTTTTTCAGAAATGCTTTCAGAAGGAATCTATCAATTACATGAGAAAATCAGTTTCATTACTTTATAATGAGGGGTCAATTTTTCAATACCATAGCAACATATATTCCCTTAGACTTCCATTTTCTCCTTGTTTCACATGCTCTGCTCTCTCAACTTTTTTTTTTTGAGACAATAATTTGAGGAACCAAAATTAAGAGCTACAGACTCAGACAAATTGGGAGCTGGGGATAGCACAAAACACAAGGAAGCCAATTAACTCAACATTCCTGATGTTTCCAGTAAACTGATCACATCAGGGCTGGACTTTATTCAAATAACTTTAAAAAGCCCCTGAATTTTTCTATATAAATAGTTTTTTTTCTCGTGTGCTAGTCAGAAGATTTGGACTTTTAGGTTTTATAAATGTTTTCTTTGGATGAAAAATTTAGGAAAAAGTAAAAAATTTGAAGAACTGCTCTTTATAATTATATTGGGATCTGTATTTGGGGTTTTTTATTCTTTTTTTAAATTTTTAAAAATTAATTTTGTAATTATAATTTTTGACAGTACATATGTATAGGTAATTTTTTACAACATTATCCCTTATACTCACTTCTCTTCCGAATTTTCCCCTCCTTCCCTCCACCCCCTCCCCTATTTGGCAGGCAGTCCCATACATGTTAAATATGTTATAGTATATCCTAGATACAATATATGTGTGCAGAACCGAATTTCTTGTTGCACAGGAAGAATTGGATTCAGAAGGTAAAAATAACCTGGGAAGAAAGACAAAAATGCAAACAGTTTACACTCATATCCCAGTGTTCCTTCTCTGGGTGTAGCTGATTCTGTCCATCATTGATCAATTGGAACTGAATTAGATCTTCTCTTTGTTGAAGATATCCATTTCCATCAGAATACATCCTCATACAGTATTGTTGTTGAAGTGCATAATGATCTCCTGGTCCTGCTCATTTCACTCAGCATCAGTTCATGTAAGTCTCTCCAAGCCTCTCTATATTCATCCTGCTGGTCATTTCTTACAGAACAATACTATTCCATAACATTCATATACTATAATTTATCCAACCATTCTCCACTTGATGGGCATCCATTCATTTCCAGTTTCTAGCCACTACAAAAAGAGCCTCCACAAACATTTTGATACATACAGATCCCTTTCCTTTCTTTAGTATTTCTTTGGGATACAAGCCCAGTAGTAGCACTGCTGAATCAAAGGGTATGCACAGTTTGATAACTTTTGGGGAATAATTCCAGATTGCTCTCCAGAATGGTTGGATTCTTTCACAACTCCACCAAGAATGTATCAGTGTCCCAGTTTTCCCACAGCCCCTCCAGCATTCATCATTATTTTTTCCTGTCATCTTAACCAGTCTGACAGGTGTGTAGTGGTATCTTAATTGTAGTCTTAATTTGCATTTCTCTGATTGTAAAGTTCTTGAATTGTGAGGGTCTGGTCATCTGCTCAATTATAATCCTTCTCTGGGAGGAGATCTGTAAAATCTTTTCCTCTGTGTGCAGGTTTCTTGGGAGCTCTGAATCTCCTCTAACTCTTATCCTTCCTCAAATCAGACTGGTTTCCTTTCAGCCTGCCTGGCGTCAAAGCTCTATCCCAGAGTCGATTCTCTCAGACCCAATGCTGGCCTTCTTTTATCCTCCTAGAGAATAGGCATATGAGAACTCAATGGGGCGTGGGGAAATACTTCCACCAATGAACTTGCTCCTCTTAGAATTCCTAAGGTGTAAAAACTCCCTTTAAAGGTCTGAACCAAAGGTCTGAGCCAGAGAACTGTCAAGTCAATCTGAGTTCTCATCTTGTCATTGTCCAGACAACCTGAGTTCTCACCTTGTAATCCTAATATCTGATCAATAGTGATTTGGAACACTCTTTCATATGAGTGGAAATAGTTTCAATTTCATCGTCTGAAAACTGTCTGTTCCTATCCTTTGACCATTTATCAATTGGAGAATGGCTTGATTTTTTATAACTTAGAGTCAGTTCTCTGTATATTTTGGAAATGAGGCCTTTATCAGAACCTTTAACTGTAAAGATATTTTCTGAATTTGTTACTTTCCTTCTAATCTTGTTTGCATTAGTTTTGTTTGTACAAAAGCCTTTTAATTTGATGTAATCAAATTTTTCTATTTTGTGATCAATAATGATCTCTAGTTCTCCTTTGGTCACAAATTCCTTCCTCCTCCAAAAGGCTGAGAGGCAAATTATCCTATGTTACTCTAATTTATTTATGATCTTATTCTTTATGCTTAAATCATGGACCCATTATGATCTGTCTTGGTATATGGTGTTAAGTGTGGGTCCATATCTAATTTCTGCCATACTAATTTCCAGTTTTTCCAGCAGTTTTTGTCAAATAATGAATTCTTATCCCAAAAGTTGGGATCTTTGGGTTTGTCAAACACTAGATTGCTATAGTTGTACACTATTTTGTCCTGTGAACCTAACTTATTCCACTGATCAACTAATCTATTTCTTAGCCAATACCAAATGGTTTTGGTGATTGCTGCTTTATAATACAGTTTTAGATCAGGTACAGCTAGGCCACCTTCATTTGATTTTTTTTCTTGATCTTTTGTTCTTCCATATGAAATTTTTTGCTATTTTTTTCTAGGTCATTAAAATCGTTTCTTAGGAGTTTGATTGGTATAGCACTAAATAAATAGACTAGTTTAGGGAGTATTGTCATCTTTATTATATTCGTTCGGCCTATCCAAGAGCACTTAATGTCTTTCCAATTATTTAAATCTGACTTTATTTTTGTGGCAAGTATTTTGTAATTTTGCTCATATAATTCCTGACTTTCTTTTGGTAGATAGATAACCAAATATTTTATACTCTCGACAGTTGTTTTGAATGGAATTTCTCTTTGTATCTCTTGCTGTTGGATTTTGTTGGTGATGTATAAAAATGCTGAGGATTAATGTGGATTTATTTTGTATCCTGCAACTTTGCTAAAGTTGTGGATTATTTGTAATAACTTTTTATTAGAATCTCTGGGGTTCTCTAAGTATACCATCATATTATCTGCAAAGAGTGATAGCTTGGTTTCCTCATTACCTACTCTAATTCCTTAATCTCTTTCTCAACTCTTATTGCCGAGGCTAGCATTTCTAATACAATATTGAATAGTAATGGTGATAGTGGGCAACCTTGTTTCACTCCTGTTCTTACTGGGAAAGGTTCCAATTTATTCCCATTATATATGATGCTTACTGATAGTTTTAAATATATGCTCCTGACTATTTTAAGGAATAGTCCATTTATTCCTATACTCTCAAGTATTTTTAGTAGGAATGGATGTTGAATTTTATCAAATGCTTTTTCTGCATCTATTGAGATGATCATATGGTTTTTGTTAATTTGATTATTAATATGGTCAACTATATTAATAGTTTTCCTAATATTAAACCAGTCCTGCATTCCTGGTATAAATCCCACATGGTCATTGTGTATTATCCTGGGGATGATTTTCTGTAGTCTTTTTGCTAATATTTTATTTAAGATTTTAGCATCAATATTCATTAGGGAGATTGGTCTATAATTTTCTTTCTCAATTTTCAACCTACCTGGTTTAGGTATCAGTACCATGTCTGTGTCATAAAAGGAATTTGGTAGGACTCCTTCATTCCTTATTTTTTCAAATAGTTTATATAACATTGAGGCCAATTGTTCTTTGAATTTTTGGTAGAATTCACATGGAAATCCATCTGGTCTTGGGGATTTTTTTCTTAGGGAGTTCATTAATAGCTTGTTCTATTTCTTTTTCTGAAATGGGACTATTTAAGCAATTTACTTCCTCCTCTGTTAATCTGGGAAGACTATGTTTTTGGAGGTAGTAATCCATTTCACTTAGGTTATCAAATTTATTGGCATAAAGGTGGGCAAAATAATTCCTTATTATTATTCTAATTTCTTCTTCCTTGGTGAAAAGTTCCCCCTTTTCATTTTTAAAACTGACAATTTGATTTTCCTCTTTCCTTTTTCTGATCAGATTTACCAAAGGTTTATCTATTTTATTGGTTTTTTTCATAAAACCAACTCTTAGTTTTATTTATTAATTCAATAGTTTTTTTTTTACTTTCAATGTTATTAATTACTCCTTTTAATTTTAGAATTACAAGTTTAGTATTTGATTGGGGGTAGGGTTCTTTATTCTATGCTAATATGTAAGACTATTTTTCAAATATTGATATGATTAGAGTAAGGGTCATATCTTTTATGTGATTATATATGATGTTACCACCCTGAAAGTAGTCAAAAGTTCACTGATGGTTGTAATAGAAATGATTTCTTGTACTTCTCCCATTACTACTTCTAATTTATATCTGTTCTCATACTAATTAATGTTTTTGGCATAACCTTAAGTAATCAGAAAATATTCATTTATTATCAGTTGGGAATTAGAAGGTTTTAATGAGAAAATCTCAAAGGAAAATATAATAAAAGTCTCAAATTTTATCTTTATAAATATTTTATGTTTTTATTTCAGTGAAATGGTGATGACCATTGTTCCATAACAAACTTAAATGTCTCCAGAGCAAAACTTAACTTGCTTGTTTAATAATAATCTGGCCAATTCTGCTCCTCCCCTTTAAACTCTTAATTCCTTCTTTGTACATATATGTTGTACTTGCCTGAAGGTGGCTCCTAGATTGTTAATATAACATTCATATGTTCCTAAGATAAACCAAATAGTTGTTGTGTTTTGACAGTTTTTTTGCTAGATGTATCAATGTAACAGACAGATTACATTGGCGCTGATATTTTTTCTAGTGTCCACTTTCCTAATCTTTAATACAGAGTCTTCAAAAATATATATAAAACATATATTGCATCATTTACAAAAATATAATTAAAAGTAAGGTCAAAAGTTTATTTTTTAGAAAAATATATTGAGAACCTAGCAAAGAAATTGGTCACAGATAGCTAAATAGCAAATAACTTTCTCCTCAGAAATAATTGGTATTACAGGTGTTAATCAAATTAAAGAAACTTTATGATGTATACTTTTAAAATTTGTAAACTAATTTATGCTAATGTAAGTTAACATATGAACAAAATTTTTATAAAATATAGACCAAGTAATTTAGTACTGTGGTTTTTAAACATAATGATCTGATATATAAAATCATGAAAAAAACCATGCTAAGTATAAATAAATAAAAGTCTTGTTTAATTGAAAATTGTTTTAATTGGGAAAGCACTATAACAAATCAAACTGACCCATCTTTCAGAAGTCAGCTTAAATCTCATTACTATTATGAAAGCTTCCATATTTACCCCTCCACACCCCCATCCCCAACCCACATGCACACATGCAGGCACTCATATGTATATATATAAATACCTATATATATTTATACACACATATATATCACATATATTTCCAAATTATATGTAAAAATAATTTGTAGCATTCATTTTTAAAATTATGAGTTTTAAATTCTCTCTTTTCTTTCACACCCCATTTCCTTTGAAATACTAAACAATTAGATATAGATTACATATGTGTAATCATGCAAAACATATTTCATATTAGCCATGGTGCAAAAGAAAACACAGACCAAAAACACAAGAAATATAAAGTTTAAAATGTACAATTCTTTCTACATTCACTCCTCCATCGGTTCTTTTTCTGGAGATGTATAGCATTTTTTATAAGAAGTCCTTCAGAATTATCTAGCATCATCATATTGCTTAGACTAGCTAAGTCATTCACAATTGATCATTATACAGCAATATTGCTGTTTCTGTAAAACAGTATTTTTTAAAACTTCTGTTCACTTCTTTTTACATCAGTTCACATAAGTCTTTATAGATTTTTCTGAAATCCTTCCAATTATTTTTTCTTATAGCATGTTATATTTTATCACAATCATATACAACTTGTTCAACCATTCCCCAATTGATGGGCATCCACTCAATTTCCAATTCTTTGCCACCACTTAAAAGAGCTGCTAGAAATACTTTTGCTTATATAGGTTCTTTTCATTTGAACTCTTTGGGATATAGTCCTACTATTGGTATTGCTGGATCAAAGGTATGCAGTTTTATAGCCTTTTGGCATATTTTCAAAATTGCTCTCCAGAGTGGTTGATTCAGTTAAAAACTTCACCAGTAGTGCATTAGTGTCCTAATTTTGCCATAAACCCACTAATATTTGTCATTTCTCTTTTCTGTCATATAAGCCAATCTGACAGGGGTGAGGTGGTACTTCAGAATTGTTTTTATGTTTACACTGTAAATCAATAATGATTTACAGCATTTTAAAAAATGACTATAGATTTGATTCTTCAAATTACCTGTTCATATCATTTGACCATTTGTCAAATGGGGAATGACTAATATACTTATAGATTCTATTTCACATATATTTATATATTTATAGAATATATACTTATATTTAAGAAATGTATTTAAGAAATGAAGTCAGAGAAAGTTGCTATAAAATTTTTTGGGGAAAGTTTTCTATTTTTTTTCTAATCTTGTTTACATTGTATATGCTTGTGCAAATATTTTAATTTAATATAATCAAAATTATGCATTTTACTTTCTGTAATGTTCTCTATCTGTTGTTTAGTCATAAACTTTTCCTTTATTCACAGATCTGACTGGTAAGATATTCCATGCTTCCTTAATTTGCTTGTGGTATCACACTTTATGTCAAAAGTATGTGCCCATTTTGATCTTGCTTTGGCATATGTTAAGGCATTGATCTACCTTTTCAGTTTTTAGTTTTCCTAAATTTTTTTGTCAAATAGTGAGTTTTTGTTCCAAAAGCTTAGATCTTTAGGTTTGTTAAACATTAGATGACTATGGTCACTTACTACATTGTTCTGTATATCTACTCTATTCCACTGATATACCATTTTATTTATTATTAGCCTTTACCAGACTGTTTTGATAATTACTATTTTGTAGTAGTTTGAGATCCTCCTTCACATTGTTTATTGATTTCCTTTGCTATTCTTGACTTCTTTGTCCTGATGAATTGGGTTGTAATTTTTCCTAGCTTTATGAGATATATTTTGATAATTTGATTGTTATGGCACTAAAAAAATAAGTTAATTTAGGGAGAATTGTCATTTTTGTTATATTGACTCAGCCTGCCCATAAGCAATTATTCCTCCAATTGTTTAGATTTGGCTTTATTTGTGTGAAGTGTTTTGTAATTATGTTTATATAGTTTCCCAGATTTGTCTTCACAAGTAGATACCCAAGTATTTTATGTTGCTTCAAATGAAATTTCTCATTATATCTCTTCCTGCTGGATTTTATTGGTACCATATAGAAATGTTGATAATTTATGTAGGTTTATTTTAAAACCTAAAATTTTACTGAAGTTATTAATTATTTCAACTAATTTTTTAGCTGATTGAATCTCTAAGTGTACCATCAAATCATCTATAAGGAATGGTACTTCCACCCGCCCATTACCTATTCTAATTCCTTTAATTTCTTTTTCTTCATTAACTGCTATAGTAGTAATAGTGGGCATCCTTCACTTCTAACCGTTTAGATCTTTAGATACTTCTTATCATTTTTAAGGAAAGCTCCATTTATTCCTGTGTTTTCCAATGGTTTTTAATAGGAATAAGTATATTTTATCAAAATTCTTTTCTGTCTCTATTAAGAGAACTGAGTAATTTTTATTAATTTTGTATTGATATGGCTAATTATGCTCATAGTTTTCCTAATACTGAACCAGATCCACATTCCTGGTATCAATCTCATCTGGCCACAGAGTATAATCTTTGTGATATATTGCTATTATCCTGGATAACATTTTATTTAACATTTTTTTGCATTTATTTTCTTTAGGGAATTGGTCTATAGTTTTCTTTCTGTTTTAGCTTTTCCTGGTTTAGTTATCAACACCATATTTGTGTCATAAATAGAATCTTATACAACACTTCTTTCGTGTATTTTCCCAAATAGTTTATATAATATTGGAATTAATGTCTTTTTTTAATGTTTGAGGAGTAGCTAGGTGATTCCATGGATAAAACATCACATCTAGAGTTAGGAGAACTCAAGTTCAAATCTAGCCTCAGACACTTAGTATTTGTGTGATCATGACAAGTCACTTAATCCCAACTGCCTCCTTAAAAAAAAGGTTTGATATAACTTACTTCTGAATTGATCTGGCCCTAAAATGTTTTACTCAGGAAGCTCATTAATAGCCTAATTTCTTTTTCTCACATAGTGTTATTTAAATATTCTTTTATTTCTTTAAATCTGGAATATTTGTATTTCCATAAATAATCATCCATTAGACTTACACTGTTAGGTTTATAGACTCCTAACTGCTCTAATAATAATAAAAGCTCTTACTATCTTTACATGTAAGAATATAAATAGTTCAATCTTATTCTCTTATGATTTCTTTTTTCTGTTTGCCTTTTTTAAAGCTTCTACAAGTCAATTTTGTATTCAGCTCTGGTAAGGAATGTTTTAAAAGGTCTCTATTTTATTGAATATCCTTCCCTCCCCCAAAGCATTATACTCAGTTTTGCTGGCTAAATGGTTCTTGATTGCAATCCTAACTCCTTTGCCATCCAAAATATCATATTCCAAGTCTTTTGATATAACAGCTCCTAAATCTTCTGTTAATCCTGACTGTTGGTCCGTGATATTTAAATTCTTTCTGTTTGCTTGCAATATGTTTTCCTTGATCTGCAAGCTCCGGAATTTGGCTATAATAATTCTGGAAGTTCATTTTGGAATTTCTTTCAGGATGTGATTGGTGGAGTTTTTGGTTTCTATTTTGCTTTATGATTCTAGCCTATCAGGGCAATTTCTTGAAATATAATATCCAGGTTCTTTTTTTTTAATCATGTTTTAAGGTAGTCCAATAATTCTTAAATAATCTCCTCTCATTCTAATTTCAAGCTAATTTTTTTATCAACAAGATATTTCACATTAGATCCTTAATTTAATTTTTCCAATAAGGTATTTCCCATTTTCCTTATTTTCATCCTTGAGATTTTATTTCATAGTTTCTTAATGTCTCATAGAATCACTAGCTTCAACTTGTCCAATTCTAATTTTTAAGGAATAACTTTCTTCAGTGAGCTCTTCCATTAGGCGAATTTTCTTTTAAGGATTTATTTTCTTCAGTATTTGTGTGTGTGTGTGTGTGTGTGTGTGTGTGTGTGTGTGTGTGTGTGTGTGTGCCACCTTTACTAAGCTTTTGATTCTTTTTTCATGATTTTCTTGCATAATTTTCATTATCTTTCCAATTACTTCTCTACCTCTCATTTAATTTTCTAAACATTCCCCTTTACCATTTGTGGGTTGAGGGTTCCCAAAGCCCCTGCTGCTGAGGCCTGCTGCCAGCAGGTTCGAGCATGTGGTCTGGGTTGGATTTCCAAGTCTGACCAATCTGCTGAAAGAGACCTTTCTCACCAACCTCGTAAGTTATCTTGAACTGGAGAATTTTTTGTTGATTCAGCTACTCCAGAATTCAATTTGAGGGATTACTTTAAAATTGTTTGGAAGGGAATTGGGAAGAATTCAGATGAGTTGCCAACTTTATTTTATTAGGCTCTACACTTCTCATGAAACCTTCCTTTCTTCTGAATACTTGACAGCACTTAGTGTATTTTTCTTTGGTGGTTAATTATCTTTTAATATTTTCATTTTACTTCACCTAACTATTTGGTAAAATCTTTGAAAGCAGGTTTTATATCTTTAAATAACACATTAAGGACACAGGGCATGCATGTACATGATATACACTAAACATATTTTGATAATTTTATTTTTTCTGAAATAGTATTCTAATTTGCTATTGTTAAACTTGTACATGTTATATGAAATTATGTCTACATTAAATTTTTAATCGATAAATGTGCTGAATACCTGTTCTTTAAAGTTAAATTGTTTAGACATATATTTATTATCAGTGCCAAAAGTATTGCTTAAGTTTAAATTTAACTTTTATTATGAAATTATGAATTTAAAAATTATTCGTGCTCATTGATTTCCTTTACTAGAATTCTAGCTATAATAAGACTATCTTATTCATTTTTGTATCCCTAACAAGTACCTAGCAGAATCTTGTATAAAGTGAGACTTCAGTAAACCCCAGCTAAATAACTGGATAGCTATTCAGTGTGTTATGACACACATTTATAAAGCAGCTTTGAGGTTTACAAAGCATTTTCTCCACAACTTTGTGAGGTAAGTAGTATGAAGTATTATTGTCCTCATTTAATAGATGAGAGAATAAATGTGGAAAGGTTGTAACTTGCTTAAGGTCACCTTGTAAATGGTAGAGTTGGGACTTAAGTATATTTTCATTTTATAATTTCAGTTTGTGGTAAATGGCAGCAATATAGGTTGAGAGACAGATTAAAGATTTTCAGATTCTTCAGTGTGTGGCTTTAGTTAATTGCATTTTTACAAAACACACTAAGATCCCCAAAATAAAATGCAAAATATTGCTAAGATGGTTCTCTTTTACTTTCAAATTTGAATTATTTTTTAAAAGGACTAAAATTGACCTAGATATATTTAAAAGTACAATTATATGTTCTAACTCAAAATATGCAGAATGGAGGTAAAACGAGAATCAAATAAAATTCTGTGAAATATCACTTGCATCCTATGAATAGTTGAAAGTAATCAATTTTATTCACAAGAATGATATCTGAGTGATTTAAATTATTATTAGTAAGCATTGAAGTAGCTAGTCTAATTCTTAGATACTGAATATTGAATAAATAAAACCTTCAATGAACATTTACTAAGAAAAATGCAAAGTTTACCTTTGTTGTAGGAAGCATATTCAGACAGTCCAGTATGAATAAAACTAATGATTGCATCAGCATCATAAACTGATTAAACTGCCATGTCAGACTAAAGAGAAAAGTAGATATGAACACTGCAAGAAGAGTCAGCTTCTAAAAAAAGAAAAAAATTAAGATTATTTACATGCCTCTAGTGACAAAAAGCTTTTATACATAAGTTTCTTTCGGAAACAAGTCAATGTCTCTTTAAACTAAATAAAAGAAATTTTATTCAAATTTAAATATAAATAAATTTGAAGATCATTCAAAATTTATTCAACAGCTATAAATATTACTCTGAAAACTCCTCTAAAATTCCTAATGTGACATTCCACAGTGAAACACTCTTATACAGTGTGTCTACTGGGCAAAATCTGAAGAGCAAAAATGGATAGATTTTTGGGAGTTTTACACAAAACTTGTAGGTTTATTATTAATACTGATCAAGAATAGATTATGTTTCTGAAAATGTATATAAAAATTTGTTTTTCCACTAGAGAAAAAGAGCTCAAATTAGGAAGACTTAAATTAATACATAGTTTAAACAAAATTGGATAACTTCTAAAAAAATGTTATTAAGAACTTACTTCACAAAGAGGCTGTAAGTGTGGTTTCAGCAAATATGTAATTGCTGCTATCTGAACTGCAAAGAATGGCAGGGCCCAGTTCTCTCTCAAAGGAATGGTGAACTCTACTCTTGTGGTATCTATTCTGTACAAAACAGAAATTTCCAGAAACAGTAGTAAAAGAAGGCTCCTAAAACTTTTGCTAAAATTAAGAAATTACATGAAAGTACCCTCCAATTTAAATGGCTACAAATAGCCAGATTACAAACAGATTAGTTTTACATTTTAATTTTGTCTCATTTTGTGTTTGTTTATTATAGGAATCATTAAAGTAGTGCTACTTACATGTATCATGACTTAATTGCTTTGGCTACTGTCTTCTCTAATGCAGAATATAATCCAGTCATATTTCTCATCTTGACTGATTTTGGTCCTATAAATCCCCTAAGGAAGGTCCACTAATGTGTCGGATGCCTTTTCTAGTCTAGGAGTTCTTAATCTAGAGTCTATATACAATCCCTGGATAGATTTCAGGCAGCCAAAAAAAAATTATTTCTTTATTTTCACTAACCCTTGGCTTTCTTTGTAATTAACATGATCTTATGTGGATTAAAAATGTTATGTTGTAAAGAGGTCCAAAGGCCTCCCAAACTAACTAAAAGTCCAAGATAAAAAAGATTTAAAACCTCTTTTTAAGGCTTTTTAACATTTTTGCAGGGACAAGTGAAGAATGTGACTTATTTATCTGTTATTCATTACACAACTGGCTTACCTTATTTTCTTATTATATGTTTCATTTATATCTTTTATACCATTTCTTCCACATAAATAAATCAATGGTAATACTCCAGTCTATTTGTGCTCATCATGTATGCATTTCTCTACTAGTCATTCACAATTTTTATTCCTTTGGAGATCATGGTATTCCACAGCATCACCAGAATAAAACTATTGTTGAAAAGATGGGCTTCTGCATCATGGAGTAGTTTGTAATTACTGAAAGCATCACACTATTCCTCATAAACATACCATTGTATAATTAAGTCTGCCCAGTTCGTTGTTTATCTGTAATGTATGTCCAAGGTATGTATATGAAAATTTTTACTCAACAGACTGTTCATCAAACTCATACTTCAATTCATTCAATAAAATCTTTATCCACTTATGTTTTCCCTGTGTATATTGTCAGACCAATCCTTTTTTGTTTTGGTTTGGTTTTTTGTTATTTGTTTTTGCAGAGGCAATTGGGGTTAAATGACTTGCCCAGGGTCACACAGCTAGGAAGTATTAAGTAGACCAATTCTTTGTGAGTGGCCTAAGGAAACCTTGTAGCATTTTGAAACAATACTATCAACACAATGTCAATAGTAATCATCTGGAGCATCTGGAGGATCTGACTATCTACTCGGAATCCCTGCTCCCCTTGGGATTCCTTTATGGCATTATGACAATGCTTACCTTTGGTAAGCATTCATCATCCTCTTTTATCCCTTGCTTGATACTGAAAATCAGAAGATCCCTGAATTGGATGTCTCTGTAGTTGCATCTATCAAGAAATCTCTCATAAGTTATCATTAATAAAATTTAAATAGTTGCTCTTCATATCAACTAAAAATAATTTCATTGTTAAAAAAACATTATTCCTAATATAGCTAGAGTTCCTATTATAAAAGCACTACTACATTCATGTTAAATTAGGGTGCTTTAGATCTAGCAGTAATTCAATTCACTTGAAAAATAACCAAATATATATAATTTTGCAAATAGGTACTATTTTGTAAGACTATAGTTTTCAAAGTTTAATCTCATTAACATATTGCTTCTATGTAATGAATTATGCTTTAAAAATTATTTCAATTCAATCAAAAAAGTTTATTTAGTGAATACTATATGCTTTTTTATTAAACCTCAAAAGAATCCCATAAGGGAGGAAAGGATGGTCCTATTATATTCACTTCACAGTTGAATAAACTGAAGTACAGAAAAAGTAGACGGTTTGCCTAAGATCACATGGGAAGTTAATGACAAATTTGAAATTAAAATTTGCTTCCACTTACTCTTGATCAATGGACTCATTTGTTGTATGTGCCATGTATCATGTTAAGATATAAAGATAAAAATAAAATAAATCCTATTCTCATGAAACTTAGGAGAAACAAGTAAGTATAGTTTGTATAGTATATACAGAATAAAGGTAATTTAGAAAGAGGGTACTTGTAGCTGGGGCCTCAGGAAAGGTAGAAAGTAGTGCCTGAACTGAGTTATGCAGAAAAGAAGGAATTCTAAGTGATGGGTATGAGAAAGGAGTGAATTTCAGGAATGGAGCACAGCCTGTTTAAAGTTATAGATATAGGAGATTATAGGTGAGAAATAATTCCTGCTAGAATGACACTTTGGCTGAGCCACAGAATATGGGAGGGGAATCAATGTACATTAAAGATGGAAAGAAGGTGTTTGAGCAAAACTGTAAAAGATCAAAGAATTTTCTATTTGATCCCAGAAGTGGGGAACTACTGAAGTTTATTGAGTATGGAAGTGACATAGTCAGAATTTCCTAGTTAGGAGATTTTTTAGAATTACTTAATAGATATATCAAAAATAGCAGATTTCTTAGAATCACTTTTCTATGTGGAGAACTGATGGGAAAGAAGAAAGACAAAGCAGGGAAACCAATTAGGAAGCTACTGTAGTTATCCTGGCAGGATGTGAAAAAGACCTGAAATAAGATGGAAATAACTTGTATCCAAATTTTTTTTTTCATTTTACTAACCCAGAAAATAAGTATTCTGAAGGAAAAATAAAATTCTCATCAGAAAAATACAGAACAAACCATTATTTGTTGAAGAGAAAATAGTACATTTTTGATTATAAATAATAATAGCTAACAATTATATAGCACTTTAAAATTCATAATGGGTTTTGCAATTTTAAAACTCACAACTCCTCTAAGGTAGAAATTACAAGTATTAGTACCTTCATTTTGGAAGTCAGCAAAGTGAGATTCAAAATTTTCCCAGGGTCACAGAGTAAATAAGTGTTAGAGGCAGTATTTGAACCCAGTCTTCTTTACTCCAAGTCTAACACTCTGTCTACCATATTATGCTATTAAATATAATCTTGTTCTTACCATCCAAAAAAGGAAATATGTATGTATATATATATATATATATATATGAAGAGAGAGAGAGAGAGAGAGAGAGAGAGAGAGAGAGAGAGAGAGAGAGAGAGAGAGAAATATCAATCCAACTCACCTATTTATAACATACCAGAAAGCTGCTAAGAGCCCTGACAACCATGTTCCACTAAGAAGCCAGCTGGTTACATAAAGAGCTGTGACATACATTGCTTGGAGTCCAAATAAAGTGTAGATATAAAAATAAACAGGCTCTAAATATGTCTGTAAGACAGAAGTATAGCATCAAAAGTTTTTGGAAACTCTTATCATCATTAATTTGTTAAATAAATAGTAAATAATAGATTTTTATGTCAGGAAACCAATACTAACTCCAAAGTATTCTTTTCCCTCCAGCTCCTTTATGTATTATTTATTTATTTTTATTATAGCTTTTTATTTATAAAATATATTCATGGGTAATTTTTCAGCATTGATAATTGCAAAGCCTTTTGTTCCAATTTTTCCCCTCCTTCCCCCCATCCCCTCCCCCAGATGGCAGGTTGACCAATACATGTTAAATATATTAAAGTATAAGTTAAATACAATATATGTATACATGTCCAAACAGTTATTTTGCTGTACTAAAAGAATCGGACTTTGAAATAGTGTACAAATAGCCTGTGAATGAAATCAAAAATGCAGGTGAACAAAAATAGAGGGATTGAAATTCTATGTAGTGGTTCACACTCATTTCCCAGAGTTCTTTCACTGGGTGTAGCTGGTTCAATTCATTACTGCTCTATTGGAACTGATTTGGCTCATCTCATTTTTGGAGAGGGCCTTCTCCATCAAAACTGATCATCATATAGTATTGTTGTTGAAGTATATAATGATCTCCTGGTCCTGCTCCTGCTCATTTATGTATAATTTATTAAGCAGATATTTAATTTAGCACCTTAGAAAAAAGTGGAAATATGGAGGGGAAAAAACATTTCCCTAATCTTCCTTAATCATATTTTCCCTTTGTTCATTGTCTCCAGTTTATTCTATCTAAATCTTGTTTATACATAGACATAATTTTTATGCATAAATATATATATATATACATATATATATATAAAACATAATTTTTTTGCCTATTGTTTCCTTTACTGGTCAGTGGCTCCTTGACAACAGTTTCTGATATATTCTATCTGCTTAACAAATACTAGACTGATGTGGAAAGCATCTGAGGCATGGTTTATAATCCTGATACTACTCAAAAACCTCTTTCTTTATAAGATAATGCTTCATATCTTTGAAAATAACTGATACCCTCCAAGTCATCTTTTTTTCAGTCTAAATATCAGCTTACAGGACCTGATTTAGAGCTGGAAGGGACGTCAGAGATTACCTAGTCCAGAGATTCTTAAAATTCATGGTCATGGATTAATTTATTTATTCTTCTTTTCTTTTAAAAAAATTATTTAGTATTTCATTTTGCCCCAATTACATGCGAAAACAAATTTTAACATTTGTTTAAAAACTTAAGCTCTAAATTATCTCCCTTTTTCTGTCCCCAAACCCCCTTGTTGAAAAGGCAATTTGATATAAATTATACATGAGTAGTCATGCAAAATATTTCCATATCAGTCATGTTGTAAAAGAAAACACAGACCAAAAAAAAAAAAAGCAAAAAGTAAAACAAAAAAAACTCTCAAGAAAAATAATGACAGAAAGTATGCTTTAATCTGTATTCAGACACCATCAATATTTTCTCTGGAGATGGACAGCATTTTGTATCCTAAGTCCTTCAGAGTTGTCTTAGATCACTGTATTTCTGAGAATGACTAAGACATTCACAAATGATCATCCTATAATATTGGTATTACCTTGTACATAGTACTTTTCATTTTGCATCAGCTCATGTAAATCTTTTCAGGTTTTTCTGAGAACATCCTGAGCATCATTTCTTACAGCACAATAATATTCCTTAATAATCATATACCACGAATAGATAGGTATTCCCTCAATTTCTAATTCTTTACCATTAGAAAAGAGCTACTACAAATGTTTTTACACATAATGTCTTTTTCCTTTTTATTTCTTATCTCTTTCGGCACACAGATCTAGTAGTGCTATTGCATTGGGCATAGTTCCAAACTGTTCTAAAGAATGGATAATTCCTGACTCCACCAAAAATTGTCCATTTTCCCCATATCCCCGCCACCATTTGTAATTTTCCTTTTCTGTCTTTTTAGCCAATTTAATAGGAATGAGGTAGTACCTCAGAATTGTTTTAATTTGCATTTCTCTGATCAACAATGAGTTAGAACATTTTTCATATGATTATAAATAATGTTGATTACTTCATCTGGTAATTATTCATAACTTTTGATAATTTATCAATTGGGTAATTTTATAAATTTGACCCAGTTCTCTATGTACGAGAAATAAACCCTTTATCAGAGATATTTGCTTAAAATATTTTTCAGTTACTATTGCTAATTGTATTTCCTTCTATCCTATTCCTCCTGTTTATTCCATTTTCTTTCATCTTTCTCTCCTCAAGTATTTTGCTTCTGACTATACCCTCCCCAATATTCCCTTCCTTCTCTCACTGTCCCACCCTCCATCCCTCTTCATTTATCTCCCTTTCTTCCTTTCCTGTAGGGTAAGATAAATTTCAATTCCCAATTGAGTATATATGTCACTCCCTCTTTAAGCCAATTACAATGAGAGTAAGGTTCACTCACTCTCCCTTCCTTACCCTTTTTGTCCTCTTTCTCCTCCAGTGTAAAAGCTTTTTTTTGACTCTTTAATGTGAAAGAATTTACCCCATTCTATCTTTTTCTTTCCCTTTCTCTCAGTACATTACTCTCTCACCTCTTAATTTTATTTTTTAGGTATTATCACTTCATATTCAACTCAGACCTATATCCTCTGTCTATAAATATGCCTTCTGCCTTAATAATGAGAAAGTTCTTATGAATTAAAAGTATCATTTTCCTATGGAGGGATGTAAACAGTTTCATCTTAAGTAAGTCTCATGATTTCTCTTTCCTGTTGATATTTGTATGCCTCTCTTGAGGCTTGTATCTGAAAGACAAATGTTCTATTTAGTTGTGGTCTTTTCATCAAGAATGCTGGAATGTCCTCTATTTCACTGAATATCCAATTTTTTTCTCCTGGAGGATTAAATTCAGTTTTGCTTGGTAGGTAGATTCTTAGTTATAATCCTACCTTCTTTGCCTTCTGTATTTCAAGTCCTCTGATCCTTTAATGTATCTTATGTATCTCTAATGTATCTCTAAATCTTGTGTTATTCTATTTCTCCATGATATCTGAATTGTTTCTTTTTGGATGTTTGCAATATTTTCTTCTTGACCTGGGAGCTCTGGAATTTGGCTTATAACATTACTGGGAATTTTCATTTGGGAGCTTATCAGTGAATTCTTTCAATTTCCATTTGCCCTCTGTTCCTGATCATTTCTTGAGATGAGGTACAGAATCTTTTTTTTTATTTTTTTGGTCATGACTTTCAGCTTAATAATTTTAAATTATCTCACCTAGATCTATTTTCCAGGTCAGTTGCTCTTTCAATGAGATATTTCATATTTTTTCATATTGTTTCATTCTTTTGGTTTTGTTTTGTTTTGTTTTGTTTTTGGTTTCTCATAGTCACTAGCTTTCATTTGCTCAATTCTAATTTTTAAGGAATCATTTTCCTTAGCAAAATTTTGTACTTCTTTTTCCATCTGGCCAATTCTAGTTTTTAGAAAGTTTTTTTTTTTCCTCAGTGCATTTTTGTGCTTCTTCTATTTGGCTATTTCTGCTTTTTTTTTTTTAAGGCATTCTCTTATTGGCTTTTTTGTATCCCTTTTATCATTTGATCTAATCTATTTTAGGGTGTTATTTGCCTCTATTTTTTTTTTTTTTGGTCTTTTCTCCAAGTTGTTGACTTATTTTTCATAATTTTCTTGCATTGATTTCATTTCTCTTCCTAATTTTTCCTCCACCTGTCTTAACTGATTTTCAAAATCTTTTTGAGCTCTTTCATGGTCTGGGACCAATTCCCATTTTTCTTGGCTTTGGATATAGGAACTTTGACTTTGCTATCTTCTGAGTGTGTGTTTTGATCTTCCTTGTCACCAGAGTAGTTTTCTGTGGCCACAATGTTTTTCTGTTGTTTTCTTATGTTATTAGCCTATTTCTTGGCTTTTATCTATTTATTATAGTAGGGCTCTGCTTTCAGGTTGGAGGATAGACTGTCCCAAATTTAGGGGGATTTGTCAGCTATTTTCAGAAATACTTCTAAGGACCTATAAGTTTTCAAATCTTCCAAGGTAGGTCAGTCTAAGAAGAGATGTGTTTACTACATTCTGGTCTGTGAGTGATCACAAGCATTCTTTTCTTCCATGGAACTCTAAGGAGTGTCTCTGCTCCACTGTGGCCACAGGCTCTGGTATCCTAGTGCTCCTCCTCACTCTGGGACTGCCATCCAGGACTGCAACCCAGATCCAAGTTTGAGCTAAAGCCTCAGTGTTCTGCCTCAGTAATCAGAAGATTACTCCTGTAATCTTCTTCTGACCAGCTCATCACCCCCCCACCCCACCATCTATGGGTTGAGAACTGGAAGCAAGTGCTTCCATTACTGATTCAGCTTCTCCAAGACCTGCTCCTGGTTTGCCAAGACTGGGTTTATGTTGACACAGCTTGTGCTGGACTATATCCCACTTTCATCCAGGTGTAACAGACCTGTTCTATTGACTTTCTAAGTTATCTTTGGCTGAAAGGTTATTTTATCACATGGGTTCTGCTACTCCAGGAATTGTTTTATGGCATTATTTAAAGATATTCAGAGGGGTTTTGAAAAAAGCTCAGGCAAGTTCCTGACTTTCCCCCCCCCTATCTTGTTTCTACTCTCTCCAAAGTGTTGTGAACCTATTTTTTTGCTTTGTGTTCAAGAAAGTGCTAGCAATGCTTCCTCCTCCCAAGAAAGGGCAAAGAACAACCCAATGAGTTTCTCTGTATTATTCTGTAGTTCAAATAATTTTGCTTGAACTTAGCCTATTCTCCTGAGAATAGCACATTACTGTTGTTTTTTTTAATGACTTCTTTCTTTCTTTCTTTTTTTTTTTTCTGTGAGGCAAATGGGGTTTAAATGATTTGCCTAGGATCACATAGCCAGGACATGTTAAGTGTCTGTGGCCAGATTTGAACTCAGGTCCTCCTGATTTCAATGCTCTATCCACTGTGCCATCTAGTTGCCCCATCACTGTTGTTTTAAAAAGAAATTGTCTCTATTCTTATAAATTAAGGTTCCTAAGTTCTGACATTGATATAAATAGGAGTTGCTTTCCCTTTGAAGTAAATTAGAAATACTAGCTTTTAAAGGGAAATCCTTTAAACTATTTATTTATATTGTTGCATGCTTTATATTTGTGTATGTATAAATATTAAAATGCATTATAACATGTAAGGGCCCTTTAAATGGGCGGACCCAGTGCATTGAGAGATTGAGGCCCAGAAGTAATTTCTGTGGATATTAGGACTGCCTTGTAGGTGGGATCTTGGCCACATTGAGATAGCTTCGTAATGGGTGACTCTCTCGCTGATTGGCTGTGTGTGTGACTTCACAGGCCCTTTATAAGCCCACTGCAGACAGCAGTCGCTCTCTTTAACCTGGCGCTCTTCACCCTGGCTCCCTAGCCTGGGTGGCCAAGCCAAGATGGGTAGCCAAAAGAAGTAAGGAGTTTGGTAGTGAACACATGGGTTTTCTGACCAGATGTTCACTAGGGAACCAACAAGTCAGGGCATCAGTCAGGGCATTATGTGAGTAGGTATAATAAAGGCTTTTAAGATTACACGTGGCTGTTCTTGAGCACGCTACCGGTTATTAAGCTATAGATTCAAGAGATTGTGGCCAGAGACCTTTGAAGGCCTCAGAGGAGGTGAGCCGGGTAGAGTTCACACTGCAAAGGTCAGTGGTCAAAGGTACTCTGTTGGGCCTAGGACAGACTAGTAATTGTAACTGCCAGGAGGGCATGTTACAATAACATATTAACAAAAAGCAAAGACCATAATGCAAGTTTAAAAATGTGTATTTTAAAAGCAAATTTGTAGACATCTGATGCAGATTTGAAGAACCAAAATAGAAGCAGCTACAATTCAAAACAGTAAATTGTCACTTTCATGTGGTGATATTAATTAAATGACACAAAAGAAACCCAAAGTGTACCTGTATAGGTAGAACTCGATATAAAATACTGAGAAAAACCTCCTGGTAAATATTCATTCGTTCAAGGATGTTAATTGTCCTCATTGATTCGGTTTTATTATCATATATCAATCCATGGAAACCTAAAATTAATATTTTAAAATTAGAAAAATTAATATTTTAATTGCAATCATTCTTAAAAATATGGATTTAAATGACATGATTTTCCAAAATTATATCAAGAAACTCTCTGTTATCAAAATCATTTACTTTCTTTTTTTTTTTTTTTTTTTCTCCTGAGGCTGGGGTTAAGTGACTTGTCCAGGATCACACAGCTAGGAAGTGTTAAGTGTCTGAGACCAGATTTGAACTTGGGGTCCTCCTGAATTCAAGGCTGGTGCTCTATCCACTGCGCCACTTAGCTGCCCCAAATCATTTACTTTCATGCACAACAAGCACGCTTCTCAAAATTTCAAAGTAGAAACAGACTGGTATAATAGAAAGAACACAGATTATGAATAACATCTGGCTTTCAGTCACTTCTGCTGGTTAGTAGACATGTAACCTGGGAATATAGATTAATATTACTTAATATTACTAAGTCTTTAGTTTTCTCATCTATTAAAAAAACATACAAGGTTAGCTTGTCTCATGGTTTGTTATGAAGATTAAATGAGATAATCTTTGTGAAAGTGCTTTGAAAACTGTCAAGTCCTTTGGAAATATGAAGGATTTATTAGGTTAATATTTAGGCACTGAAGCCTCTGAAAATATAGAATGGATTCTTGCAACTACAATTGAGGGGATTTATACAATAGTATGGTAAATAGGATATAAATCCCCAGGACCTTCTTCTTCCTTACTCAATGAGTTCAGGTCCACAGGTAGGCTCGTAGTATCCTATCCATTTCTTGCCCTAAGGGATGTCAGGGATGCAGATATCCCCACAAGTAAGCCAGTTTCTCAATCTATTCCATTCCTATGACCTACTGATCAAAATCAGAGATGGTCATATCCTTGATCTTGCTTTCATCAACAAGAATTTCATTTCCATATTACAGAATTCTGAAAATTCCTTTATTTAATAGTATTTTATCATTTCATCTTTCTCTATATCTTATGACCTTCAAAATCTGCACTTCATTTTCATCAAGATCTTCATTATCAACAATTCTCAGTTTTTTCCTATGCTGTCAACTCTGTACTTGCTATACTCTCCTCCCCCATCTTGGGAATCTGTTGGTAAACCCATTCTATACCAACTCTCACACTTACCCAATCCACTGCTAAATCTTGTCATTTCTACCTTTACAATATCTCTCTTACGTAATCTCTTCTCCTTACTCATACAGCTACAACACCTCTTATCTGGTCTACTACAAGACTTCCTTCATTCAGACGTCAAAGTGATTTTTTTCTAAAACACACATCTGACCAGGTCACTTCCTTGCTCAATGAGCTACAGTGGATCTTTATCACATCCAGGATAAAATATAATGCCTTGTGATTGGTATTAAAAGCTCTCTTTAAGATAGTCACAGTGGTGCATTATTGATGCATCTGTGAATCAATAAGACCACTTTGGAAAACAATTTGGAATTTTAAATAAAATAACTGTTAAACCCTTTGACTAAGAAATTCCACTATTAGATTTATCCCAAGCATAGGGGCTACTAGGCCTCCAAGGGGACCACTAATAAGAAGAAAGTCCCCACATGAAGTAAATATTTATATAGCAGCCCTTTTTATGATAGAAAATAACTGAAAACAATGTTGTCTATCAACTGGGGAATAGCTATACAATTGTGATACATGAATATAGAATTGATTATTATTGTGCTGTAAAAAATAACAAACATAATGATTATAGAGAAACTTGTAAAGATTTATATGAACTGATGCTGAGTGAAGTAGGCAGAAATAAAAAAAGAATATACATGATTATCCTATAAATGGAAAGAACAATCATATACACACGAAAAGTGAACATTCAAAAGTGAACGATGCAAAATTACAAAGAACAAGTATGGCTCCAAAGAAGAGATATGAGAAGATACTACTCCTATTCCATCCCTATGCCAAGGTGAGAGCTCCACAATAATTTTGGTAAGTATTCATCTCCCTGTTTTTTTGTTTCACTTAATACTGGTACCAGGGATCAGTGAAATGGTCTCTGATCTCAAGGAATTGATATACTATCATAGAAATAAAAGATATATGGGCATCGCAAATATATTCCATGAGCATCTCAAATTAAGCATTTTGAAAATGCCACTCATCATTTTCTTCCCAAAGTCACCCCTGTTCCTAGCTTTGCTATTACCTTTAAGGATACCAACATTTTTCCAGTCAGGTAGGAATGCATATTAAAGTTAACCTATATCCTTCCTGTCTCTCCCCTTCCACAACAATTCCCAAATCTTGTCAGTTCTACATCTGCAACACCTTTCATATTCCCATACAATTTCCATCTGCATTCTCACTATGAATACCCTAGTCAAGCCCTTAGCATGTTTCACTTAGCCCATTATGCTACCCATCTAAGCAGTTCTTTCTTCTTCTCTTCTCTCCCCTTTTTAATCTATCCCCTAACAGTTTTCAAATTAATATTCCTAAAATATAGGTCTGGCCACAACTCTACCCTCTTCAAGAAACTTCAGAGACTTCCTTTTGTCTGTGGGATAAAAGAGAAACTCCTTTATTTAGTATTTTAAAGTCCTTTTACAATCTATTCTTCATCTATTTTTCTTGACTTGTTTTACACTACTTTCCCTCATATCATTTCTACTCCAGATAAGCCTAATCCTCTCTCCACATTTTCGTTATGGAAACCTTCACTCCCTTTGAGATTCAAGAGCCATCTCCTTCAAGAAGCTTTTCCCGATTTTTCTACTTCATCTATCTACTTCTCTCCTACTGTCCTAATGAACTTATGTTGCAGAGTTTGCATTTTGGGGCAGCCAGGAGACACAGTGCATAGAGCACTGAATCTGGAGATCCAACCTCAGACTGCTGCTAGCTGTGTAATCTTGGTTAAATCATTTAACTTCTATTTCCCTCAATTTCCTTATCTGTAAAATGAGGATTAAAAACTTACCTCATACTTACCTCATAAGGTTGTTGTGAGATTCAAGTGAGTTAATATTTTTAAAGAGAACAGTTCTGGGCACATGATAGGTGATATATAAACGTTAATTAGTATTGCTGTTGTATTTACTTATTTGTGTACATGCTGTTTGTCCCTAGTAAAATGTAAGCCACCTCCTTTAAGAGACCCTTCCTGATTCCTTGAATAGAATGTATGCTTTTTGAGGGCAGGAACCATTTCATTTTTCTCTCTGCATCCCCCATGCTTAGCACAATATCTGCCTAAAACATCCTTAATGTATTCTGTTGAATAGAGAAATAAAGAAGGTACATGACAAGAGTTCTATGATATATCCGTTCAGAGTGAGAAGGACATGGATGATAATCCAGCAAGGGAAACTTCAAAGTATGGTCCCACATGTAAAAAGAGAATCACTATAGAACAGTGTCACAAAAAAAGTGAGATGGATGAAGTGTCCAGAGGGAGATGATGGTCAACAATGTCAAACACTGACTACACACAGGTTAAAAAAGATGAGGACTCAGAAATGTCCCCTGGATTTAGCAACAAACAACTCAATGATAACTCCAGAGAGAGCAGTTTCATTCAATTGTTGACAGGGGGCTGGGAGTAGGAAGGAATGAATTAGAGGTGAAAAAACCTGAAACAATAAGTGTAGGGTTTTTTTTTCCTAGAAGTTTAGCAATTAAACAGAAGATATGGGAGTCAGTGTATAAAGAGTTTGAAAATTAAGGAGAGAGGATTATTATAGGGGTAGGCTCCTAGAAGAAACAGAAGAGCAAAGAGATAAATAAGGGGTTGGAGTTGATAAGGAGGGTCACTTCATCTTCCATTAGAACCTAGTAGTACTTGCTCTTAAGGAAATTACATTCATATTTATAGAGGAAATATTAATGGTAATTCAGTATTCAGCTAGTATATAAAATTTAAGTCAAATTCAAATTTAATAAATATTTACTGTGTATATCTCATATACATAAAAAGATCTCATATTTATCATGCCACCAATTAAGATTATACAGGAGCTAATAAATGTAAGTGTCTTAGTATCCTCTGTTTCTTTTTCTGTTGTCTGCAAAAGCATTAGTGACTATACAAATAATTTTTTTTCTTTTTTATTGCTTACCAACTACGACTTTAAAACCCATGAACTGCTGAGAAGCTTCTCCATACCAAACTGGAAGCTTCTCTGTATAACTGCTGTATATCTTTAGATAGTGAGTATTATCTGTTGTCAGTTTCATACTCAAAGCCTCAGAGAGCATGTACATTACTCTGAGCAAATATGTATGTATACAGTGGGAGAATATCTTTTGGTTGACTTCAGTATGATATAAAAATATGACTTGTGCATGGGTAACAGAGGAAATAAAAAAGATAGTAGAAGGGTGATTTAAAAAGGTAAGAGAAATAAAGGATGATATATATATATATATATATATATATATATATATATATATATAAGCATATATATGTACACATTTGTGATTAAAGAATATATTTCTAGACACAGATAAAATTGACTATATATGACCAAGTGATTCATAATGTATTTATCTTAGCATTTTCTTAATATAGCAGAATAATGAAATGTTATTACTATAACTTTATTTTGTTCTATTTTCTTATGCTAGTTGCTTTTAAACTGAATATTTTTTTTATTTCCCTTCAATGAATGTTCTTTAAGCAGACCAGCATGAGAATTAAGAAGCAGAACAGGCCCACCAGCCTACATAAATGTTCAAGGAATCCTTAAGGGACAAGAGTTGGTACATGCCAGGCAAGACAAGCCATTGGTGCCAGTTCCATAGCTAATACTCCTTATACCCCAATGGATAGAGTAAAGGCTGGAAATAGTGTTTTCCTCAGACAACCAGCCTTGTCTCTAGCTTGGCAATTCCTGTAGAAAAGAGACCTATTTTCCTTATTACCTCCATCACTAGACACTGATGAGCAGATAAACCCAAGAAACCTAGGAATGAGGGTCTTACCTCCTCCCCAATTCCCATCCTATCATCTCCCAAAACAAGCCTGACAGAAATGAAGTCTGGCATTGCTTCTGCAGGTTCTGAAGTCTTATCCTTCACCTCCCATATCCACTATTCCCCCATCGCCTCCAGCAATCACAGCTACTGGAGATCCAGAAAAGAAAGTTATTGATGACAAAGCCTTTAGTAGTCAGATAGCTCAAAATCAGAAACAGATATTATTTTATTAACAGAAATAATATTTTAAAAGATGTATTACCATTTTATACTGCCCCCTAAGAACCATGGGATATTTTTTCATTTGACTTAAATGTCCTATATGTGTCATTCCACCCCATTAAATTGTGAGTTCCTGAACAGTAGGTCCTGTCTCTGATTTTTAATTTGTATATTCAGTGCTGTGTATAAAAGGCATTTAATAAATACTTTTAAATTCAACTCTTCATTCAAAATCCAGAAAATTCAAAAAGAGTAGTTGTGTAGGTGTGTATGTAAGGGAAGTGAGTGCAAATGTATAACAAAATATTTTAAAAGCAGTGTTTAAATGGTCACAATAAAGACTTCTTTCGTGACCAAGGCAGCTATATAAATTTGTAGAGTGATTTGTTTTATTTTTTTTTAAGGGGGAGAGGGTGTCTACCCTTATGATTTCATCAGTCTAAGGAAATTTCAGGTGAGAAAATTCCTTTTATTAATATGGAGGAGCCACTGTTCTGCAATTTATTTAGCCAAATAGTTGCCCAAGTCACTAAAGTTAAATGATCTGCCTAACATCACACAATTAGCCTGACTTGAAGAAAGGTCTGTTATCCTGATTCAAGGCTGGCTTTTTCAACTATTATAGCACTCTCCTTATGAATCTGAAATAATCTTTAAAATAACTTCCATCTACTTCTCAAATAATAATCATAACTTCATTTTAAAAAATACAATATTGATTAAAATATTATCTTCAAATGAGTTATACCTACAATAACCCCACAGAATAATAGGAAAAACTTTCTATTAATTTAATTACCTTTTGAGATAGTTGGAGCCTGTAGCATTTGTTTGTAATAAGAGTAATATAATCCACATTCTGTTCTGAATGATATTTCTCGCTCTACTTCCTGGAAAAAGAAAGATAGATTTTGTTTTGTGTGTGTGTGATTTTATAATATTTCAGCAATTGTTATAGCAGCAATGAAGGGAGGAAAAACTCTGAAACCAGAATCTCAGGAAATTAGTCAAGTAGTTTACATGTGAGTTTATTCAAAGGATTAAAAAAAAAAAAGGTTCTACACAGAAATAGAAATCAAATTTAAATTTTAAAAATTTACATATTCCCACATAGTATTAGAATCATGACAATTCCAGGTAGTCTAAAAATAAACTTTTTTAAAAAGTCATATTGATCCCACACTAATAATTCAAATGAGCAATTTTCTTTTCACTCTAAAAATATAAGGTATTGTCACTAAAAGAAGGACTTTTACATGTGAAGTTTACTTTGACAAGTGTCACCAAAGTGGAAAAATATTAATGGAAGAAAATGAATAAAAAATGTTAAACTAAATTTAAATAATTTATTCCATCCCAGAAGAATTGAAAATTTAAAATAATTTTGTTATAGTCACATTTGGTTATATAATACTCTACAATACTGAATTTAACTGATAAAAACAATATAAAATGCCAGGGCTGGTGGTGGTTGTAGAAAAGTGGCATACCCCAAAGAATATTGAGTTTGGGATCACAGACCCAAGTTTAAAAGTCAATTTAACCAAATTGTGTGACCTTAGGAAAATCATAATCACTCTCTGGGTCTTAATTTCCTCATTATGTAAAGAAGGGGATTAATCTACATTAAATGAAGCATCCTATGCAGATCAAAAATCTATGATTTTATAAAGTTCCTAGGATATATATATGTATATATTACATATATATGTATTATATACATATATTGTGTGTATCTATGAACATATGTATATATATCTATATATATCTCCACACTTATATGTTTACAATTCAAATAAAATTAGAATTCCCCTCAATATTGAATCTTTCATTTGGTAGGTCAGGAAATTCTATCCTGCAGTATGCAAATCTTTACACGGGACTTCTTTCCACAGAAATATAACTTTTTCAGAAGAATATCAATTTTAGGCATAAATTCACATGGGGGGAAATGGTTTGGATATGTGTTAAGTCAGATGGGCTCTAAGATCCTTTCTGACTTAAATTCTATAAATATTTTATCAATTGTAGTATTAATATTTTACAACTAAAGACTCCCAATGTTTTACCTTTTTAACATTCAATATCACTATTCTTCATTCTTAAGACAACTTTCCCTAAAAGATTATGTTTTTAATTGAGCTTATTTTTTTCACCTTCCAACTATTTCTCATGTAAAAATAATAAAAAATGCCATTTTAAAAAGCAGTCTACTAGGCTTTATTTTTGGTCTGGTGATTATGTATGACACAATTCTTCTAACTTTCTAGAGCACTGATCCTCTCTCAATTCAATATGATAGTAACAAAGAAATTCTTTAATTTATCTACATCTAGTAGTGGAGCATTTACATTCTTGGTAAGACATAGTCATAACTCATCCAAAGTGAAGAATCACTGTTTTTCAGTAACTAATTTTGGTAATATACTTTATGAGCTCACAATATATTGTCTTCATTTTGACGCAAGTTTCTCAAAGGCCTCATTTCTCAAACAGGAAACGGAATCAAATTTATAAAAAAATAAGAGCCATGCCCCAAATGATAAATAATCAAAAGATATGCTCTCTGCCCAAAGAGCTATAAATTCATGCATATCTTCTGACCTATACAGATTACTAGCAGGCATCAATACCAAAAGCGATTCCCCCCCCAAAAAAAAAGAATGAAAGAAAAATGACCTATATGTATAAAAATATTTGTAGCAACTTCCTTGCCAGGACAAAAAAAACTCTGGAAATTGAGGGGATATCCATCAATTGGGGAATGGCTCAATAAACTGTGGTATGTGATTGTGATGGAATATAGTTGTTCAATGAAAAATGATGACCAGGATGTGCTCAGAAAACAACAACAACAACAACAACTAGAAAATCCTTTATGAACTCAAACAAAATGAAATGTACTATATAAAAAGTAACAGCAATGTTCTGGAATAACCAAATGTAAATTATTTTGCTATTCTCATAGTATAATCATCCATGACTACTCTAAAGAATTTATGATGAAAAATCCTATCCATACTCAATGAAGATTGAAGCATTCTCTCTCTCTCTCTCTCTCTCTCTCTCTCTCTCTCTCTCTCTCTCTCTCTCTCTCTCACACACACACACACACACACACACACACTCACACACACAACATAGACACACACATCCACACATACACTTTAATTTTTATTGAGGGTTTTTATTTTCATTAGGGTGGGAAATCTATATTTTCTTTCACAACTTAACTTCTTTAACAACTTAACATACTTCATATGCATTTTCTTAATTATAGGTGGGGATAAGGGAAAAAAAACCTAGAACTTAAAACTAAAAAAAAAACCAAAACCAAATACTAAAAAACTACTTTGAATGTACATGGGGAAAATATTAAATAAATTAATAAAATACAATATGTTGTCTTTTTTTTACTGAGAACTCAACAAGTTTTTTATGTTCTCTAATAAAGCAATCTGAGTTTGAAAAAAGCTCCAAACACTCCCATAAAACTAATTTCATTCTCATAGCTTTCTTTATAAATAAAAAAGGACAACTTTACTCTTCCAAGAAATTGTTTAATTACTCTTATCATAATATTAAACCAAAGTATCATTACTTTTATTTTAAATCTAAATGCCTCAAACTCTACTCATTAATTATAAGCTATGCTGTAAAATGAAAAAATAGTGTTTGTTTTTTTGGTTTCTATGTTTTGTGGCAATTTATAAGTTTGTTTGAATTTCTGAATTGAGACATTTAAGATCCTCTAGTCTACTGTACTTACTTTTACACAATCTGGAGGGATAAGCATCAGCCCTTCTTACTGTTTGGGGAAAGGGGAAGGAGAAAAGTCTTCATAACAATGCAATGTGTCTTAGGGGCAGAGTTGATCTGGCTGAAGGTCACTAAGCATCTTCTCCAAAACTACTGAAGTTAGTCATTATATCATCCATGAGTTTGAACTTAATTTCAAATGTATTTTGTAAAAAATTAAAAAAATCCATACACAATTTAAAAATTTACTTCAATATAATTTTCACATCTATATAATGTAAAGCATTTAAAATGCTTTCCCCATCATAAATTGGTGAGGTAAGTAGCTTGCATATTAAATATCTTAATTTATATGTGAGTATAAAAAGGTCTGAAAATTAAGTAACTTGCTCATGATTAAGCAACTGGCATGAAATAACATGAAGACTTACATCTGAGTGTAGAGTTCTTTTCACTATATCATACTGCCTTTCAATATGAGGAAGAAAGAAAAAATTGTGACTCATTGTGACACAACCTTTTTAATACCCTCTCAAAGTATAAAAACAGAGGGGGACCTAATTAGCAAAAATGCATTCAAACATGATTAATTTGTAATCTTGGCACCAGCTGTATAGAACCAAATGCTATACTTTATTAGACAGACACTTGCAAGTTTTACATCTGCTTCAAGCTAAGAGAACATCTGCTTTATTCATTCAAATGCTTTTCCAGTTTTACAGCAATTTATACTTTGCCTGGTATACCATGCCAACAAAAACCTGTACCAATAGAGGTTACCATCGAAAGACTGAAAATGAACAGCTACTACACGTTTTAATTTGCATTTTTTTCCACAGAGGATGTAATGTTTTTGAGAGAATGAAAATTCTTCTCCTGAACATAATAGTAGAAAAGAATGGGAAAATCAAAAACATAGAAGGAAGAAATTAGGAAAAAAAGACAATTTAACAGGTGTTTTGTGTAGCAACTACACAACAAAACTAAAAGGGGAAAACAGGTTTAAATTGAGATTTTACTTTTAATGATCTAGTTTCCTATTGACATGAAAGTAGTCAACAGAAATGTAAGCCTTTTTAGAAGGGTTACTTTTGTTTGTTGAAATTGATCTTAAGTTATAAACTTCATATAAGTACTTTCTACTTTGACAGAATTTCATGAAAAAAAATGTCCCCTGAAAGCCTGAGGAAGGTACAAAGGGCAATGAATGGCTCAGGAGTCATGAGCCATCTTATTCAAGATTTAATGCTTACTGCACTAGGAGATGTCACTTTCTGTAAGGGTCAGACTTATTGGATTCCGAGGCCCTTTCCAACACTAGTATTAGGATTCTTTTCCCAATTTTCTTCTTGCTCTCTTCTTTAGTCTTTTTCTTCTATTTCTTAAAATCCACTTTTAAAACCAGATTAGCAAATAACCTTGGTCATAGCAATTTCATTTACACAGCTGTTGAGAAAGGATCCTACAAGGGAATATCACTAGCAAACATTCAATGCCATACATGTTTTCTTGGCTGGTTAAATTTATAGCCATCTGTTAGAATGGTGTAATTTCTATTCTAAAGTTGACTAGACCTTTGGCATAGAACATAAGCTAACAAGATGAGGATTTTTAAGAAATGTGACAACACTTTGGGGTAATTCTTTTTCAAATGGAAAAACTGAAATAACCAGCAGTCTTATTATTATACTTTCTATCATTAATTGTGTTTATTCAGATCATATTTATTAATAGACTATCTTCCTGCCTTTTATTTTTCAGGATTGTCCAATGGGAGAAAAAATGCATAATCTATAAATCTTAACAGAAAAGTAAATTAGGAATGAAAATGTTGGCATTGAAGAGTCATGTATGGGGAATATATGATATTTTAACCAATTCTGATATGTAGCCTTATTACTACCCATAACAGCTTGCAACCACCTGAGAATGCATTTACTCTAAATCATTAACATTTACATTTCTTAAGCACCTACTATGTGCAAGGGATTGTATTAGGTTCTGATTTTACAAAGCATCATGAAACAGCCTCTTCTTTGTGGTCTACCCATTCCAACTATGAAGAAAGACTGTTTACAACGCAACATGGGAAAAGTGACAATTGCCAGAAAAATTTGGAAAAGACTGCACTTAGTCACAGCATGACTATAACTAGACAGGCAAGTAGCTGTTATCTCAATGATCTTTTGAGTTGTATATCTATTGAAATGAGAAATAATAAATCATCCTTGAAAATTTAAAGTTATCTTTAAATTTCCTAGTTTATAAATCGGAATTAAAAGAATGAAATCTGGCAGCTTTGTCACTAACTATCCCATGCTAAGTAACAAATTGAGAGTGAGAACTGTTGTCCTATCTAAGGTGGTACACCAAAATAAGTTTGCTAAATTTTTGTACCCTGAAGTTATATATTAAGTAGTTTTTATCATTTCTGTGATTAATATACACTGATCACTAACTCTGAGATCCTTAAGAATAATCCATTTGTCATTACTGGATATAATAACGATGATTATTTCCATGTCAGATCAGATGAAAATGGGATGTGCCCTATGTTGTAGTCAAGTCACTATGGTAGAATGACCTGTAATGTAGTATTAATTATTATTAAGCACAGCTATTGTTCTGTTGGGATGCCTATAAAAGAAAAACAAGTTAGTATATTTTATAAATACAAAAATTTTCTCCCAGGCATTTTGAGCGACTTTCTCTACCTGAACTCTTTTGTATATAAAGAGAATGTTAGATTCATTTAAATAAATGACTTCTAACTTAAAATTTTATGTATATACAAGGCATATAATAGTTAACCACTCATTTTGATTAAACACTGATTCATAATTGTTCTCTTTTTTTCTTATATTAAAGAATAAATTTAAACCTTTTATATGTAAAGTAATAAAATTATAAAACTGCTAAGTAAAAAGAAATAAGAAAAATGAAATATGGGGTGTCGCTTTTAAATACTCTTGGTTTTTTTTTTTAACTCTTCCCAAATCTACATGTCATTTTTGATTAAAAATTACTATAAATTTTTCCATTTTTTCAGTTAGGAAGAAATATTAGCTCATCAAGTTACAAATGATATACACACATATACATGTAATATTACATTTTGTTACAATATTTCTCTACCTCTAAAGTACACCTTATTGACATAATAACCCAGATACACAGGACAGTTTTTTCTTGACAATTTTAAATCAACATTTTCTTCATTTTTCATTTTACTCTGCTTCAATTACAATTTTTCAACTACAAATACTTAGAAATGAACATTTAAAAATATTTCAGATGCATTGAGCAATCTACTAGCTAACTCTATTATGCACATTTTTTTTTTACCATCTGGATAATTATAGCTTAACCAAATGAACAAAAATATTTCAGGCAAGAAATTATTCAAGTAATTTGGTGAAAATAAACTACCTATCAGAATTTTTTAAAATGTCAAAAAAAAAAACCCAAAATTTGCTCTTCTTATAGTACTGCCAAAATTCTAAGAACTATAGAAATGGGTGAAAATGATGGAAGCATGCTCCTTAGCAGAGAGGGGATGGCTGAAATAACAGCAGGATGACATAGGCAACTGGTAACTTTGTTTGGATGGTATTAATCTATTACAAGAGATGGTATTAATTAATCTAAGACAAAAGAGGTCTTTATTTTAGCAGGGAGAAAGTATAGTGAATAATCAGCTGTGATGATGATAGCAAAAATAAGAAAAGAAAGAAAAGCATGTCAGAAGACAAGAGAGAAGACAACTTCAGAAGAGAAATACACAAGGAGGTCAGCATGGGTAATATCAAGTTAAATTTCATACCTACTTTAAAAATTATGTTTATAATTTAAAAAGAAAATTTAAAAATATCTCACAACATTGCCTATCTATCTTTGCAGGTTCAGAAAAGCCTGGGCATAATGTCAGCCTTGGAGGTGTTGGTTAGTATTCCTGAACTGTTTTTTCCCCTTTTTTATTATCTGTTTTCAGAGATGGCTTTTGGGGAGAGGGAGAACAGAAATTTTGGGAAACTTGGGTGATATAAAAACAAAAGACAATAATAAATTTTTTTAATTAATTCAATCTCCACAGCAACAATTAAAAAACTTGTAGGACGACTAGTAACAAGCAGAAAACTGGAAGAGTTCCCCTTTTATCAGGGAAACTCAAATGGGGAGAGACTGCTTCAAAAAAAAAAAAAATCACAGAGGCTAAATTTTGCTTCAAAAAGAGAATTACTTCAGGCTGTTCCAGAAACTCAACAAAGGAAATCAAAAGCATTTTAGAATCTTATAATTCTTTGCACATGAGATAAAAATAAAGCAATTTGAAAGACTTATCAATCCAACCATGCTAATGGTTGGGAATATAACCTTAGAGACTTTCTTACTGGGGGCAAAAATAAAGTTGACAAAAGATATGTTCTTTTTTTTTTTTAATGACATAAAGCCCTGGGATTATGCTTAAATCTATAAAGAGAAAAAAAATCCGGGAGAAAAATTCTGAAACTTCACCAGTTTCTCCTCACACTGCCCACGAGGCAAAGACTTTTCTTATTTAAAAGTAAAAATGTAATCCTGAGTTTTTTTTTTTTTTTTTGGTGGGAAGCAAAGAAGAAAGATCAAAGGGACGGAGAGGCCACTAAAGGAGACAAAGATAATCAAAGATGAAGGCAGAGCTGTTCATTTCTTATTTTGCTGCTGTTTTCTCCTTCAAGAAGGATTTTTGGACTACAAAAGACAGAAGGTGAATGACCAGCTCATGAGGATCTAATGTCCGGGACCAAAAGCCTGCATGTGGCTGATCTTGTTAAATTTAAGACATAGTAATCTACATATTCTAGTACAGAAACCAAAAAGAATATGACAGGTTCAAATGAACAAAATTTCTTAATTCTTATGCCTTCTATTAATTATTTCCTACATACCCTATATATATAACTTATGTGTAATTTTTTTTTCATACTGTTTCCTCTATTAGGTTCTGAGCTCCTAGAGGCCAGGAACTCTTTTTTGCCTGGCACATAGTAGGAACTTAATAAATGCTCAATGATTGATAATCTCAAAAAAAAAAAAAAAGGAACTAAAATTAAGAAAAATGAGGTATCCCCTAAGCAGGGCTACATAATTACTCCAGTAGTTTTGCATTTTGAGGAATTACTGAATATGAAATCTCTTTTAAACCTATATTATTATCATTTTTGGTGTTCCTTGAAGATCTATCTAAATTTTGGAAACAGTCAAAAGTCAGAGGCAAGTCTAGTGAAAAGCTGGACATTAAAGTTGGTTAATACCATTCCAGAGTGGAGAATAAGGCATGCCTTTCTTTAAGGTAATCAGACTTCTTTAAGGTAATATGACTCGCAAAATGGTTTCAAAGAGTTTCCAAATAAAAACTAACAAAACATATTTTGAGCAATTGAAGCATCCTTGGCATAAGAATATATTTTCCCAAACTTTGCAAGGAATGATCATTTAGGATACATAAACTCTGGTATGCTGATTTAAATCCCAGTTTCATTGACTTAGTATCCTTGCACAAGGCTTTGGGATCTAAATGATAAAATAGAATGTTTTTATTCAGCAAAGTAGTTTTCCTTTTAACATAAATCAAGAAGCAGATAAATGAGTTATAAAGCCAATATACCTAAAAACTGAATCGCTCAAAGTTGAAAAAAAAAAAAAGACATCTACTCAAATATAGTAATTGGTATTTGAAAGTAAGCATTTCCCCCCTTTATGATTGCCTCTGGATAATTTATAAATAGAGTTGGAAAATTGTTTTGCTTTTACTGGATTTAAATGTTGTATACAACAATATCTAAGTACCTAATATGTATACAATATTATACTAATTGTTAATTGAATTACAAAATTATATAAGATATAAACAGATATAAAGTTTGGATAGCTAACTCAACTAAAAATCTTACCGACCATTGGTAGATAAGACAACCAAACAAAAATAATTTCAATATACAACATAAAATTTAAAAATGTATCACTTACAAAATAAAGTCTATGTGAGATCTAAGGATGTAGGTCATTACAATTGAATGAGTCAGAGCATAGAGGAGGCAAACAGCATTTGAATTTGTTTTGACAAATAGGTAGGAATTCAACTTTTCCAGGCTCATTTGAAAGCCTAAATAAATGCAAGGAGGTATGAAATTCCTGAACAAGTCCAGGGGATAGAAAGCTGACTAATTGGCCAGCATATATATGTGAAATATATAAAGGAGAGTAACACAAAATAAGCCTGCAAACATGGGAGAGGACTAGAAAGTAGAGGGTCTTGGATGACAAGTACAAATTTGAATTTCACTCAAAGATTCACTGAAGATTTGAGAAGTGGTCATGACTACACCTATGTGTAAGAAAGAAATTCTAGCAACTGTATGGAAATAGGCCGGAGAAAGAAAGTGAAGATGAGAAAAATCATTAGGAGGTTAATACATTACATGGGAACAATAAGGAGGCCTTATACTAAGATGGTGATAGTGTAAATTGAGAAAAGAGGGTGGATTAAAAAGATGCTGTGGTCTGGTAACTAATAATATATGTGATATACAGGGTAGCTAAATAGTGCAGTGAATAGAGTACCAGTCCTGAAGTCAGGAGGACCTGAGTTCAAATCTGGTCTCAGACACTTAACAGTTCCTAGCTATTTGACCCTGGGCAAGTCACTTAACCCCTATTGCCTTACTATAATAATAATAATAATAATAATAAATAATAATAATATATGCAATATAAAGAAGGGGTGTTCTGGGCGGGGTCTGACTCAAGTCAGTCCCCATAAGGATGACAAATCCTGTTTAGAACAAAGTCAGACACTCATTGTTCACTGAAAGGTTAACAGAGACTTACTTAGCCACAGAAGGAAAGGGATAGTCAACAGGGATGAGCATCAGAGAACCCCTTAAGTTGATTCAGCTGAGTGAAGGTCTCATTATAACCTCCTACTTTGTTTCCTTGTGTCTTCTGTAAACCCAAGTTATGAGGCAGTGACAAGAGTCATCTAGAGTGCTCCAGACTAATATTCTCAGGGAACATCTCAATGCTTTTAAAGAAAGAACTAGCCTAATTTACATGGAAGTAAATGTTAAGTTTTTACATTTACATCAAAAGGGAAGAGCCAAGACAATCTCAAGAGTTCAGAAGTGTGGAACTTGATGAATGGTGGCGCCTCAGACAGAAATAGTCAAGTCATGAGAAGGAAGGGCTTAGTGATTATCGTGATAAACCTCAACTCTGGTTTACTCTCACTATCGGCTTCCTTCACTTCTCCTCACATGCTGCTGAACAGAGAAACCATGCTTCCTGAAGTCTACTGTAAATTTTGTCATCTAACTTCAATTGGATCGCATTACAGCAAGGCAATCCATTTACTTCCAAACTGATTCTCTATTCCATTCTCCAGAGAGTATTTCAAATCCTCTCTTTTCATCTCAAATTTCCCCTTTTTCCTATTTTCTCAGATAAAGGTCCTCACCCTATACTTGAGCAAAAAGATGTTGTTTGGCAAGAACTCCCATTTTTACTTTCTCAAAACTCTTTATTAAAATCACTCCAGACCTCTCCTTTCCTGTCTCTGATAATGAAGTGATTTTCCTCCTCACTGAAAGACAACCTTTTCCCATATTTCCTGGATCCACTTCCTTTTGTATTCGCAGGCAGACTGTTTCTGATGGGGGTTGAGATCCCTTTAAGATTCCTTTCTGAGAGGCTTGGAGAGACTTACATCAACTGATGCTGAGTGAAATGAATAGAACCAGAAGATCGCTGTACACTTCAATGCTGTATGAAGAGGTATTCTGATAGAAGTGGATATTTTCAACATAAAGAAGATCCAACTCACTTCCAGTTGATCAATGATGGACAGAAATAACTACACCCAGAGAAGGAACACTGGGAAGTGAATATAAATTGTTAGCACTACTGTCTATCTACCCAGGTTACTTATACCTTCAGAATCTAATACTTAATGTGCAACAAGAAAATGGTATTTACACACATATATTGTATCTAGGTTATATTGTAACACATGTAAAATGTATGGGATTTCCTGTCATCGGGGGGAGGGTATGGAGGGAGAGGGGGGATAATTTGGAAAAATGAATACAAGGGATAATATTATTAAAAAAATTTACTCATGCATTAAAAAAAAAATTCCTTTCTGATTCCCCAACCCCCATGGCTGACCTTTGATTCACAAATCCTGGTCAAAAATTCTTTTGAATTCCAATGATATCTGGGCCCAGCCCCCACTGGATCTGAGCTGGCTTGGGTTTTCTCAGCCTCCACTATCTGCTCAGGTTTCCCCAACCCCCAAAGTTTCTTTCTTACTTGAAAGCCTGCCACGAACTTGGCATCACCCACAAGCCCCTTTTAGGTATAAAAGAGCCAAGCGGAGCTCTCTCTTTGCAGGAGTCCCTGCCCCCAAAACATGGTATCCTTCCGGCCATGTAAGGGATCCTGCCCACCTTTGGCCCTGGCATCTTTCTACCTTAAACTTTACTTCTAAATCCCTACAATAAACCTTTTTATCAATCTAGGTTTTCGGGCCTGTAAATTCATTTACAGGGGACACTGTGCTGTCATGGGACTATCTTACTATCTTTGCGCCGACCAAAACGGAGTTCCTCCTATCCTATCTCTCATAATTTCCCTCAATCACTACCCAACTTCCTACTCCTTCTCCCTTACCTTTTCCTTTCCCATCTTGATTATTTTCCAGCTGCACATAAATATGTCCATGTTTCTCATATCTGATCTCCTATTGGACTCTAAGAAGCAGCAGCTCTCTCTCTCTCTCTCTCTCTCTCTCTCTCTCTCTCTCTCTCTCTCTCTCACACACACACACACACACACACACACACACACACATACACACACACGTAAATTGTTGTCTCCCCTAATTAGAATGAGATTCTTCAAAGTGGGAACTGGATTGATTTTCTATTTGTATCTCTAAAGCTTGGTAAAAAATAAGTATTTAATAAATATTTTTCCATTCTATTCTTTAAAAACCTTCACCAGACTTTAAGATGCTCTCAGGATATCATCCCAAGTTCTCCTCCATTTCACTGCCAAACTCCTAGAAAAAGTTCTCTACAAATAGTACTTCCATTTTCTCTTCTCAAACTCTTTGCTGAACCTTTGCAATCTGGCTTCTAACTTCATCAGTCAACTCAAAGTAAAGTACTCTTCCCAATGGGACCCAAAATATTATATGTTTTCATTATACAACCTGACACATCTAACACTACTAACTATCTTTTTCTAGAAAACTCTTTCTTATCAGTGGAGTTGTTTTTGGTTTTTGATGACAGTTTTCTCCTGGTTTTTCTGACACCTATTCTTCTCAGTCTCCTTTGCTGGCTCACCAACTATTTCACAATTCCTAATTGTGAATGTTCCCCAAGGCTCTTTCTAGAGCTCTCTTATCTCTCTACATGCTCACACTTGGTGACCTCATCAATCCGGTCTAGGTTTAAACAGTATTTTCTGCAAATGACTTGCAGATCTTTATATCCAGCTTTTGTCTCTCTCCTGAAATTCTGTACTGCATCACCCACTGCCTATTGAATATTCCAATCACTACTGCATTTTTCCTTCCTTCCTTGTATATATTTTGTACATATTCTACATATACATACATACATATGTACCTCAAGTTCCTACAATATAGGTACTTAATAAATGCTTGATTAATTCAATTCTGGATATGGTAAATTTAGGATGACAGTAAGACAAAAAAAAAAAAATCAAGATTTTTAGATATGAGAGTTAAATGCATAGAAATTGTGATGGAAGCCAGGCCAGTAAGTAAGATTATCATAGAGGACTGTGTATCATAGAGAAGGGAAAAAAGGCAAAGAACAGCCACATTAAAAAGATAGAAAGAGTAAAAGGAATCATTAGAGGCAGAGAAGAAACAGCTAGGGGTAAAAGAATGAGAAGTGCCTAGTGTCCTTGAAACCATGGGAGAGTTAAGTTTCTAGTAGGAGTATGTAATCAGTGCCAAAATGTGCAAAAAGGTAAAAGAAAATAAAAAAAATGATCAGAAAACCTATGCATCTGGCAAAAAGATTTATTGAAAGAGAAGGAAAAATTATAAAAGTTAAGATGACAGTAGAAAGAGTTAAAATGTAGTAGGAATCAGGTATAGATTTTTTTCCTAGCTTAGCAATGAAGAAAGAAAAAAAGATGAGACAGTAGAGTAGTTAGAAAGATCAAAGGTATTTTGTGGGATTGAGACTATCTTAGCCTATTTACAGATACATAAAAAGAAGTCAACAGCAACAGAAGAAGTTGAATACCAGAACAAGGATTAAACATACAATTTGAAGGGCTGGTTTTAATAAGCAGAGAGGATATATTTTCATCAACTAATGAGGAAGAGGACAGAAAGGACGCTAATGCTGAGAGACTTTCAAGAAAGGAAAAGGGGAGTTAAGGGAGTTTACATTTTATTCTCAAGAACATAAGCAGCTAGGTCATACACTGTATGAGAAGTGTGGTATGGTTGGTGACAAGGAAAAGAAGAAAAGTTTTAGAGAGGTCATTATGTAGAAGATAAGGAATTAATAAAAATAGCTAAGAAGTTTTATATTTATTTATATATATACGCACATACATATTAAAAAAAAATGCATGGCAAGCCATTTGCACCCAAAGACAGAACTGTGAGAACTGATTATGGATCACAACATAGTATTTTCAATTTTGTTGTGTTATTTGTTTTCTTTTACATTTTTTTCCTTTTCTATCTTATTTTTCTTGTGCAGTGAAACTGTGGAAATATGCACATGTTTATTAATACATTGGATTACTTGCCCTCTAGGGGAGGAGGTGGGGAAAAGGGAGGGAAAAAATCGGAACACAAAGTTTTGCAAGGGTGAATGTTGATAATTATTTGTGCATATGTCTTGAAAATAAAAGGCTTTAATTAAAAAAAAAAAAAGGAAAGAAAGGGTGAAATAATAAATATATGCATGGCAGTTCTTGTGGTAGCCAAGAATTAGAAAAAAGTAAATTCTAGTCAACTGGGAAATGATTAAACAAATTGTGGTATATAAATGCAATGGAATGACAAATAAAATAAATACAGAGAGACATAGAAAGAATTAAATGAATTGATGCAAAGTGAAGAACCAGAGCTCAGAAAATATACAATTGACCAAAATGTGTAAAAGGCTGAATCTCTGCAGATGCACTTGGATAACCAAGCACTTCAGGCTAATTACTAATTAGACAATACTCTATTAGCATATCCTTGAAGGATGGCTCCTCCCACTATCCGGTGCTGGCTTGATCTGTGGGTGTATACAGAAAATTGTAAGAGGTATTGGAGGGTGGAGTAGGACAAGCGGGAATCAGTTTTTGGTGGTGGAGACAAAGAATGTGTGGAGATTCCTATATCTATTCCCCTGACTGCTACCCCCAAAGACCAACAATATAGATCAAGGACTTTTGCTTATCCTTACTCTGGCTGATTCTAAGGTATCCAGGGTGCTAACTCAGTTTTCACAATAATGTAATTGGAAAGAAGCACTGCAAAATAATAAAAAATTAAAGTTGCAGATTACAAAGAATGACTTCAATAGAGAAATTTGAAAAAAACCTCTCTTCTGTCTCCTTTGTACAAGAGGGTCAACAGACTACATACATTATCAGATTTTTTTTTATTGCAGTGACTGGTTTTGCTAATTAGAAAAAAAAACTTATTGTAGGAGCTAGATTTCTGGAAGGAAAAAGAAAAGAATATGGAGGGAAATTTAGGCAATGTAATAACAAAAGATATCAATAAAATATATTTCAAAAAAGAAAGGGCAAGAATTAGGGGCAAGAGATTTTGGGATTATAAATAGTGAAATATGAGGTTGGTGGTAAACATGGAGTAAGCAAAATTGGAGTTGATGAGATGGATTAGAATAGGGATGGATCAAAGGAGAAACAGCCATGATGAGAGTAAAGAGTAGGTTTATCAGGGAGCAAATGACAGCAGATGGTAGACAGAAATGTGGTAAAATTTTAAGAGAACTGTAAGACGTCTGGTGCAGCCAGAAATGAGGTAGGAAAAGTGAATGAAATGAGGCAATATAGGAATTCTGTGCTCAATCCCTCAAGAATAATGGCAGGTAATGGGATAGAGAAGAAGACCATGATTCCAGGAACTAAAGTCACTGAAAAAATTAAGACAATAATCTAAAGATAGATAAACTATGATGGGGAGAGGGTAATAGAAGCAAAGACATCAAAAAGGTAAAAGTCACTTAGTAACAGAAAGTGAACAGGAAGTGGAAGGAATGGACACGTTCTCAACAGCCATGCTATCTCCTCAGGGGAAAAAATGTTTCTGGTAAAAATGAACAGCTGAATGAAAAGATCAAGGATACAAAGGAATTTATTGACACAAACACAAGCATTCTGAAGGACATGATAGAATGGGGGAGGCAAGGAAGGAACTGGGCTGGAGTGGAATAGGGGTAATTGAAAACAGGATGGGGATAGTACGAGCATGCTATTTGAACTTGAAAGGAATCTGATAGCTAGACGTAGTTTATTATAAGAAGAAATCAGAAGAAGCAGGTTTAAATTCAGTCATTTTCAGTTATATCTGACCCTTTGTGACTCCATTTTTGGAGTTTCCTTGGCAAAGAAACTGGAATGATTTGTCATTTCCTTTTCTAGCTCACTTTACAGGTGAGAAACTAAGGCAAACATGGCTATGTGCTTATCCAGGGTCACACTGTACATGTCTAAAATAAGATTTGAATTCAGAAAGATAAGTGTTTCTAACTCCAGATCCAGCACTCTATCCACTGTGTTATCAAATTTATCAATCTTCTTATCTCTCTATCTGACTTTGTTATCCTTAGACGATTCACTTAACTTCTCTTAGTTTTGGACTAAATGATCATTTAAAATGCCTTTTTGCTCCAAATATACAAAGAATGAACCATAAGAACTATCCTAACAGAGGACTTGCAGTAAATCCTTCCCCAGACTTTAGAGATAAAATTTAGCATTTTGCTAAATTTACCTTCTAGCGCATCTATTTCCAGAGGATAATGTGGTTTCCTTCCAGGTTTGCTGTGGCACTTCAACAAAGTAAAAAACAGTTTTCCATACTCAACACCTCAAGGATGTGAATGAAAGAACAAAGAGCTGCTAAAAAAGGTCCAGGATACAAAAGGTCTTTGTCCCAGATATCCTACAGCTCTCAGATTGAGAGAAGATTTAGGCTGCTAAATTATAGGCAGGGAAGAACAAAAATCTTAACAGATTTTAGCTTCCTTGAAATATACCTTTGATTTATGCCTTCATATTTCATGGATTTATTAAGAATAGATACCTTGCAAGAACCATGCTGTAAATATTCAGAATTTTTCAGTTTTTCTTATATTTTCTGAGAAAATAATTGTTCAATAATTAATTGAAACATCTTACCTTAATGTTAGAAAACCATAAATCATTTTCATGTAAAGTAGCAAGGTAGACAGAAGTAAGAAATCCAATGCAAAGGCCAATAGTTCCACCAATCGTTAAGGATAGAATTTTCCATAATCCTTTCCCACTGTAAACTTTGTTTTACAAAGAAGAAAAAATTCAGTTAAGTTTTTGAAGTCTTTTCATAGCAATTTGTTTGAGGTTTATATTGCATTTTAAAAAATTATAAATGTTATAGCTGCACAGAATAAGTAATATATTAGCCAATGAAAAATATTAAGGTTACAATATGTTAAGAGGAATATATTCATTATTTGTGTGAATGCATTAGAATCCAAATCACAGAACTTTTAGAGTTGGAAGAGACTTTAGGAGCCAGTGCAATCTATACATGAAACTAATCCCCACTATAATTTATGTCCAATAAGTTCAGTTTTTGCATGCAGAATTCCAAGGATCTAGACTCTAACACTTTTGGAGGCACACCATTCCAATTTTGGGAATACTAATTGTTAAGCTTTTCCTGACATCAAGCCTACTGAGGCTGTTTTGCAATTTTTTGTACCCATTATTCCCTTTTCAACAAGACTTCCACTATGCTCAAAAATTTTGGAAGGATAAATGATGAAAGAAGAATCAATTACATTCATTATTTGGCAAAAATTTTGTATATATTCTTCAGAATATAAGACTGGTAGATATGTAACCAAAACAATCATGAGAGTGTTAGAACATCTGTCAATCTTGGTGAAAACATGATAACTGAACACAAATCTAAATTTAAAGTTCTGCTTTAAATTTTTTCATACTATTTATTACATTGAATACAGGGTGAATTTTAGATTTGTTATTGTTGTTCAGTCATATACAACTCTCCTTGACTCCTCTGGTGTTTCCTTGGCAAAGATACTGGAGTGGTTTGCCAACTCTTTCTCCAGCTAACTTGACAGATGAGGAAACTGAGGCATACAAGACTAAAGGCTTTCCCGGGATCACACAGATAGTAAGTGTGAAGCCAGATTAGAACTCAGAAAAATGAATCTTGCAAGACTCATGAAGTTCTCTTCAATGTACATTTAATGCCTGACCTTGAAGAATTTCTTTGTACTTTACTTACCTCAGTTACACAAACTATATATAGCACTGACCTTCCTCTTAGCACATTAGATTTAATGTTCAACACAAATATTTTTAAATATTAAACATTAGAGAAGTCAATAAGGGAAATATTTTTAAAGGTTTTAATGAATAAAGTACATCTTCAAATATAATTTAACTTTAATTGAATGCAATGTCATAATTGAATTAATGAAGTGATTTGTTGACTTAATCATTCATATGAATAAATGGAATATCACATTGTATAAACTATCTATTGGTGAATAACATTACATCTTTTAAAAGTCTTTTGTAAGAAAGACACCACACAATGCAGTATGAAAATCTTAAATGATTGTATGCTCAAGGTACAATTAAAGGCTTATATTTTAATATGAGTTTGTTGAAATTACCTACCAGTTAACAATTGTCTTTCCAATTCTTCCTCTTCCTCCTGTGATGCTTTATCCTCATAAACTTCTGCAACTTTTATTTCTTTCCTCTGCCTGATAGTTGTCATGATGTAAGACTTTCATGCATTTTTTTCTTCAAACCAATCTCTACACAAATAATACAGTAATAAATGATCCAGTCCATGTAAGCAAAATTACTATTGAACAGTATACCTGTAAACTTAAACCCTTTTAAAAACTATACCAGACATACAACTTTGAAAGCCTTAAGAACTCTGATAAACAATAATGATGGACTTGGCTCTTTTCAACAATGAGATGATTCAGGCCAGTTCCAATGATCTTGTGATGAAGAGAGCCATTTATACCTAGAGGAATATTGTGGGAACTGAGTGTAGAACACAACACAGTTTTTTTCACTTTTGTTGTTATTTGCTTACATTTTGCTTTCTCATTTTTTTCTATTTTGATCTGACTTTTCTGTGCAGCATGATAATTGTGGAAATATATGTAGAAACATTTAACATGTTTAACATTACTTTCTGTCTAGGGGGTAGGGGAAAGGAAGGAGAAAATTTGGACACAAGGTTTTTCAAGGGTGAATATTGAAAATTATCCATGCATATGTTTTGAAAATAAAAAGCTTTAATTAAAAAAAAAACTCTGATCAATACAACGACCAGTCATGATTCCAGGGGATCAATATACTGGCTACCTATTGCCAAAGAGGCAATAGATTAAAGACTCAGAAAAATACATACATTTTTGGACATAATCAATATAGGAATTTGTTTTGCTTTACTATGTTTGTTTGCTTTATTTTTGTTTCTTTTTTGCTTTATTTTCAAGTGGGGGGATAGGAGAAGGAAGAGAGAATGAATGCTTGTTAAATGAAAAAGTAAAAATGTACCAGAAACAAATATGGCCCTAAATTAAGTCAAGTACGTAGCCACCAAACACTGGCACAAGTTGAGAGTGCCTTGATATTACTACATGTCAAAACTAATTTTTTCATCAGTCTGTCAGAGAGATATTTTCTCTCTAATTTGTACCCAAATTTCTACCACAAGTTGTGAGGGGAGGAGATGGAGAGGAAAGAAATTGGTAGTTCCTTCACAATTTTCCCCAAGACCAATCCTAATCAAAAATCACAAAATTTCAAGAATTAAAGAGGACCTTCCAAGCCATCTAGTCCAATCCATTCTTTGGTCAGAATTCCTTCTAAATATACCAAGCAGTCTGTCTACATCCTACCCAATGCCACAACTGAAGAAGAACCCCCACTGGGAGGTATCCCCTTTCATTTCAGAATAGCTCTCATCGTTAGGAAGTCTTTCACTACAGCAAGCTTAAATCTGTGCTTGCAACTCCTATCCAGAGCTCTCATACCCCCAACTTCTCTCCTCTTTCCCCAGCTAAGCTTAAATCTGTGCTTGCAACTCCTATCCAGAGCTCTCATACCCCCAACTTCTCTCCTCTTTCCCCAGCTAAACATTTCTAATTTCTTCAACTGATTCTCAAACTCCAAGACCTCTCAAGGTACTAGCTATCTTCTAAACATTGTAGGTCAGCCATTTCCTTCCTAAAATATAGAGACTAGAACAACACAGGCTCAAGATTATTTACAAGCTGTCTGCCTCATTAGAATGGAAGGTCCTTAAGGGCAAAGGGATTTTTCTTTGATCTCTAGGCCTTGGCACTGATACCTAGTCTGGTAAACACTTAAATGCTTATTTTCTATCATTTCCTGTTTCTAGACCCAATGCCTCTCATTATGCATAACTTTATTGACAATTATTTTATACTGTTGATTCACATTGAGTTTTATAGTTCACTAAACTGCCTAAGATCTTTGTGAGAATCACTGTCCAGCCATACCTTATTCATTTTAAACTTGTAAAGTTGATTTATGGAACCAATTTTCTCCCTAGATTCAATCTACTATTCTAACTTTTCATGATCTTTTAAAATCATTCAATGTGTTAGCTATCCTCAAAGTTTTTTCCATGCTAAAAATTTAATAAATAAGCATTATATTTGTACTTTTATACATCTCATTAATTTTTTTAAGTTTACCTTCACTGAACCAAGCACTCCACTGGATGCCCTCGTCAGCCCATTAATGACTTTTTGAGTCTAGCCATTTTACCAGCTCATTTCACTTTGAGTATACTTGCTTGCTGCTTTGTCATATTTCACTCATCTCCTATTCTTAGTGACTCTATTTGGCTTTTCTTGGCAAAGATACAGGGATAGTCTGTCATTTCCTTCTCCAACTCATTTGACAGATGAGGAGGCAAACAGGGTTAAGTGACTTCCCCAGAGTCACACAGCCAATGAATATCTGAGGCCAGATTTGAACTCAGCAAGAGTATTCCCAACTCCATGCCCAGTATGCCATTCACCTAGCTGCCCTGCCTACTTTCTCTTTCCATCTTGTCCACACAAAAAAACTATGAAACCTCATCACATGCTTTGCCTAAATCTTAAGTAAACCATATCTACAACACATATGTCTAGTCTATCAGTCTAGCAATGGTATCATAAAAAGAAGTCTCATGTTATCTATACTCGAAGCTGTGTTGGTTCTTGGGGATCTTTGCTTCCTTTTCTAAATGTTCACTAACTATCCTTTTTGTTCTTTTAATAACACGTTAGAATTTTTCCAGAAATCAAAATCAAACTTATTGACTCAAAGTTTTCTAAATGTATTCTCTTGCTTTCTTTGAAAATCAACCACCCTTTCTCTGTTTCTGTAGTCTCTTTCTTATTATATCTGATTTTTCAAAAAACTGCAAAATGACTTAACAAACACATTTTTAGTTTTATGAATACATAAGGATGTATAGTTCATCTGAAATTAGTGACATGAATTCATTAAAAGCTAGGTGCTTCTTTTACTATTTCCCTACTTCTCTAGATTATCAATTCCCTATTGGTCACATTTGTTCTAGACCTTTCTGGTCCAGAAGTTATTATTTTTGGCAAAGAAAACAGAAATAAAGTAAGAGTTTAACTCCTATTTTTTTCTTCATTGTTGGCTACCAACAATCTACTTACCTAAGCATTGGTACTAGTTCTTTTTTGATCCTTCTCTTTTTCCCAAGACAGCTTACAAAAAGTCTTTAAAAATTGTTTTGTTTTTGTTTTTTGTTTTTTTGTTTTTCTTTGTTTTGGCTTTATCTCTCCATACTGGTCTCAGTTCACTCTGTTAGTACTCATCACAATAATCTTATAGGATACATTTATTTTATAATTCTAAGTTGGTTGATGAATTTCCTATCCAAAGAGACAGTTTTCCTTTTGAACAGAATTATTTTTCTCTATGCTTTTGGAAATTCTTTCCTGAAAATTTCTTATGCCTCCTGAGTCAACTTCCCTAGTACATAGGATCTTACCTATGCTTTCTTTGAATACTTTGAAATTTCTTCTCCCAAAGTATAAGTTACATGTCAGACTAGCCACTGGTTTGTCTTCTACTAATTCACAAATACTGCAATGGAATGAATGGTCACTTCCCTTCAAAGTTCCCATCATCTCCACACCAGCAAAGAGTTTCTCATTATTAGTAAGCTTCAGATCCAGAACATCCAGATCCAGAATTTTCCCTTGTTGGATTTCACTTTTTGGAAGATTAAATTACCATTAAGGCAAATAAAGAAATGATTTGGGGCAAAGATAAAGTTTCAGCAGAAATCCAGATAATTGAATTTCCCCATCATTACTATATAAGGCTCAGTCTATTTCCCAAGCTCCAACTCTATTTTTTCTTTCTATTTAGGTAGTCTATGGAATACTCTAATAACAACATCTTTTCCTTTTTTCTGTTTTCATCCATGCTTTTTCCTATTCTATTTCTTAATTTTCTCACTTCAGTATATGTTAATATGCAATCACACTTTTGCCACTACTTTCTTTGATCCAGGGTCAAAGCCAAAATGGTAGAGTGTAGACAGGCCTTTGAGCTCTTCCTGGTTTCCCTCAGATCAACACTAGATCAAGTCTCTGAACTGGATTTGGAATGACAGAATACACAAATAACTAATTTCTAGCAGAAGATATTTTGAAAGAACTTCAGAAAATACCTGTTTCCATCAACAGGGACCCAGGGTAATTCCAAGTTGGCTGGAATCTACTGGGAGGCTCTTAGCCAAAATACAACAGCATTGGCTACTCTATCCTGGTTTAGAAGCCAGTGGCAGTGAGACATCACACAACTATAAAAGGCACTGAGCCCCTGAATCCCAGAATAACAAGGGATTTGGCCACATCCCCCTAGCACAGGAAGGAAGGAAGTCAGCAGCACTGGCCCCAGGGCACCGTGATGCTGCTGTCCCTTGTAGAGGAAGCTTGGTACAATCTCCACTTTGCCCTAAGAGCAGAACCAAACTTTTTAAAATGGACAAAAAAGCAAAAAGGGCTCTGACTATAGGTAACTTTTATGGAGACCAAGAAGAACAGATCTCAAATCCTGAGGAACTAAAAGCAAATCATCTCCAGATGAAGCCTCAAAAGGTAATATAAGTTGGTTTCCATCTCACAAGACTCTCTTGAAAAAATGAAAAAAAAAAGGATCTTAAAAAAGTAGGGAAAGGAAATGAGAACTTTGCAGGAGAGTTTGGAAAAAGAAACAGAAATTATCTGAAAAATACGCTTTTAAAAATAGATTTAGCAAAATGAAAAAAGCATAAAACTTCTTACAAAATAGATTTGATGAAATGGGAAAAGAAACCAATTCACTGAAAAATAGAATTTGTGAAACAAACAAATAAAAAAAAAACCCACCAATGAATAAAACAACTAATTTAAAAGTCCAAATGGCCAAGTGTAAAAGGAAATAAAATGCCTAACTGAAGAAAATAATTTACTAAAAATTAGAATTGAACAAATGGAAGTGAATGACTCTATGAGACATCAAGAATCAGTCAAACAAAACTAAAAAAAAATGAAAAAAATGGAAGAAAATGTAAACTACTTCATTGGAAAAACAACTGACATGGAAAATAGATCCAGAAGAGGCAATCTAAGAATTATTGGATTATCTGAAAATCATGATGAAAAAAAATCTAAACAGGAAATTCAGGAAATCATCAAGGAAAACTGCCCTGATGTCCTAGAACCAGAAAGTAAAATAGCCATTGAAAGAATCCACCAATCACCTTTGAGAGAAACCCCAAACTGAAAACTTCAAGAAATATTGTAGCTAAATTTCAGATGTCAGATCAAGGAGAAAATATTATAAGCAGCCAAAAAGAAACAATTTAAATATGGAGAAGCCACAATCATGATTACACAGGACCTAGCAGCTTCTACTTTAAAAGGCATGGAATCTGACATTCTGAAAGGCAAAGGAACTTATATTGCAGCCAACAATCAACTACCCCATGAAATTAAGCATTATCTTTCAGGGGAAAAAAATGGACATTCAATGAAACAGGTGAATTTCATTTATTTCTGATGAAAAGACCAGAGCTGAACAGAAAATCTGATCTTCAAATATAGAACTCCCTCAGCATTTTTGTACATTTCCAACACAATCCAACAGCAAGAGATACAAAGAGAAATTCCATTCAAAATAACGGTCGATAGTATAAAATATTTGGGAATATATCTACCAAAGAAGACCCAGGAATTATATGAGCAAAATTACAAAACACTTGCCACAAAAATAAAGTCAGATTTAAATAATTGGAAAGACATTCAGTGCTCTTGGATAGGCCGAGCGAATATAATTAAGATGACAATACTCCCTAAACTAATCTATTAATTTAGTGCTATAGCAATCAGACTCCCAAGAAACTATTTAAATAACCTAGAAAAAATAACAACAGAATTCATATAGAACAACAAAAGGTCAAGAATTTCAAGGGAAGTAATGAAAAAAAAAATTAAATGAAGGTGGTCTAGCTGTAACTGATCTAGAACTATATTATAAAGCAACAGTTACCAAAACCATTTGGTATTGGCTAAGAAATAGACTAATTGATCAATGGCATAGGTTAGGTTCACAGGGCAAGATAGTGAATAAAAATATCAGTCTAGTGTTTGACAAACCCAAAGATCCCAAATTTTGGGATAAGAATTCATTGTTTGACAAAAACTGCTGGGAAAACTGGAAATTAGTATGGCAGAAACTAGGCATGGACCCACATTTAACACCACATACTAAGATTAGATCAAAATGGGTCCAAGATTTAGGCATAAAGAAGGAAATCATAAATAAATTGGAGGAACATGGGATGGTTTACCTCTCAGACTTGTGGAGGAGGAAGGAGTTTGTGTCCAAGGGAGAACTAGAGACCATTATTGATCACAAAATAGAAAATTTTGATTACCCCAATTAAAAAGTTTCTGCACAAACAAAACTAATGCAAACAAGATTAGAAGGGAAGTAACAAATTGGGAAAACATTTTTATAGTTAAAGGTTCTGATAAAGGCCTCATCTCCAAAATATACAGAGAATTGACTTTAATTTATAAGAAATCAAGCCATTCTCCAATTGATAAATGGTCAAAGGATATGAACAGACAATTTTCAGATGATGAAATTAAAACTATTTCCACTCATATGAAAGAGTGTTCCAAATCACTATTGATCAGAGAAATGCAAATTAAGACAACTCTGAGATATCATTACACACCTGTCAGATTGGCTAAGATGACAGGAACAAATAACGATGAATGTTGGAGGGGCTGTGGGAAAACTGGGACACTAAGGCATTGTTGGTGGAGTTGTGAAAGAATCCAACCATTCTGGAGAGCAATCTGGAATTATGCCCAAAAAGTTATCAAAATGTGCATACCCATTGACCCAGCCATACTACTATTGGGCTTATATCCCAAGGAAATACTAAAGAAGGGAAAGGGACCTGTATGTGCCAAAATGTTTGTGGCAGCCCTTTTCATAGTGGCTAGAAGCTGGAAGATGAATGGATGTCCATCAATTAGGTTGGGTAAATTATGGTATATGAAGGTTATGGAATATTATTGTTCTGTAAGAAATGACCAACAGGAGAAATACAGAGAGGCTTGGAGAGACTTACATCAACTGATGCTAAGTGAAACGAGCAGAACCAGAAGATCATTTTACACTTCAACAATGATACTGTATGAGGATGTATGCTGATGGAAGTGGATATCTTCAACATAGAGAAGAGCTAATCCAATTCCAATTGATCAATGATGGACAGAATCAGCTACATCCAGAAAAGGAATACTGGGAAATGAGTGTAAACTGTGTGCATTGTTTTTTTGTTTTGTTTTGTTTTGTTTTATTTCTCTTCCCAGATTACTTTTACCTTGCGAATACAATCCTTCCTTTGCAACAACAACAACAACAACAAAATTCTGTTCTGCACATATATATTGTACCTAAGATATACTAATATGTATGGGAATGCCTGCCATCTGGGGGAGGGGGTGGAGGGAAGGAGGGGAAAAACTCGGAACAGAAGGGAGTACAAGGGATAATGTTGTAAAAAAAAAAAAATTTACCTATGCATATGTACTGTCAAAGAAAATGTTATAATTATAAAAATTAATAAAAAACAAACAAAAAAAGAATATAGACATCAATAAAGTAAAAAATAAAAATAAAAAACAAATGTAGAACTCAAAAGAAGGATAAAACTGTAAAAAAAAAAAGAAAAGAAAAGAAAAGAAAAACTAACTTTCTTTTAAAAGTTAAAAAGTTTATACCCTTATATGGAAAGATGATATAATTAACTCTTGAGAACTGTATCTCTGTTATAGGCATACTTAGAGGGTATAGGTATAATTTGATTTTATTGTGATGATATAAAAAAGAAATGAGAAGAAAGGGGATTGTACTAGAAGAAGAGGAAAAAGGAGATAAAGTAGGGTAAATTATATCTGAAAAAGAGACAAAAAAAAAAAAAAAAAAAAAAAAAACCACAACCCAAACCCTAATACAATTGAGGGAAAGAAGGGAGCAGGATATGCATTGTGTGAATCCTACTCTCCTTTGGATTTGGCTCATAGAGAGAATTTAGTTTCACAAACTTGTCTCACCCTATAGCTAAGAAGGAGAGGAAAGGAGGAGGGTAATAGAAGGGAAAACAGAAGTAGAAGTGGAAAGGGATAAGAAAGGGGGAGGAGCTGTAAAAGAGGAGGACAGTTTGAGAGAGGTATTGGTCAGAAGCAAAACATTGGGGAGAAGGGAAAGGAGAAAGGAAATAAGAAAAATTTAATTGGGGGGGGAAGGAAAAATAAGATGATGGGAAGTGCAGTTAGTAATTTTAACTGTAAATGTGAATGGGATGAATTCTCCCAACATTCTCAAAAGCAGATAGCAGACTGGATTAAAAGCCAGAATCGGTTACAATGTGTTGTTCACAAGAAACACATTTAAAGAAGAGTGATACATTTAGAGTAAAGGTAAAAGCTTGGAGCAGAATCAATTTTGCTTCAAATGAAATTAAAAAACAGGGGTAGCAATCCTGATCTCAGATCAAGCCAAAGCAAAAATAGATCTAATTAAAAAAGATAAGGAAGGAAGCTATATTTTTCTAAAGAGTATCATAGATAATGAAGTAATATCAATACTAAACATATATGCATCAAACACAATAGCATTCAAATTCCTAGAGAAGTTAAGATTGCTTCAAGAAGCATTAGACAGCAAAACTATACTAGTGGGGGATCTCAATCTTGTTCTCTCAGAACTAAACTGAACCACAAAATAAATAATAAATAATAAAGAATTTAAGGAGGTAAATAGAATTTTAGAAAAGTTAGTTTACCTTTGGAAAAAACTGAACAGAGACAGAAAGGAATATACTTTTTTCTCAGTAGTAAATGGAACCTGTGCAAAAATTGACCATGTATTAGGGCATAAAAACCTCAAAACCAAATGCCGAAAGGTAAAAATAGTAAATGCATATCATGATAGAATAAAAACTACAGATAATGAAGGGTTAAGGAAAAATAGATTAAAAAATAAATCGGAAACCAAATATTCTATTCCTAAAGAATGAGTGGATGAAACAATAAATCATAGACACATTCAATAATTTCATCCAAGAGAATGACAATAATAAAAGAACCTGTTTTAGTCAACTCTTTAATAAACAATTTGTAAGAAAATGGCTTTACATTTTCACTCTTTTTGTTGTTTGCATTTTTTCTCATTTTTTCCTTTTTGATTTGATTTTTTCTTATGCAGCAAAATAATTATATAAATATGTATACATATATTTTAACATGTTTAACATATATTAAATTACTTGCTATCTAGGGGAGGGAAGGGGTGGGAAATTTGGGGAAAAAAAAGGTTTTGCAAGGATCAATGTTGAAAAATTGTCCATGCATATGTTTTGAAAATAAAAAGCTTTAATGAGTAAAAATTCTTCCTGGAAACAAAAATGGCTTTAAGTGAGCCTTCTAAAGTGCTAGTTTTTCTACATTAAATCCATAATAATTTGGCTATCAGCATCCCCTGAATGCCATATATCTAAAAGAATGCAAACTACTTACCTTTGTTACTGGGCATTAGTGAGCTGGTTTCTCAAACATTAAACATTCCCAAACTTAAAATGAAAGCTTAAATGGAATATTCTAATCTTGAAAACTTTAAATTTTAAAAACTCTCATTACTTCTCTTTTCTATATGTAATTAGACAGGTCTGCTTACTGTGAAACAAGTATGATTTGCTGAATTCTGCTTCTATACCTACATACAGATTGTCCTGTGGGCCCAGAATGTCTACCCAAGCTAGATCTTCGCCATCTTTCAAGCTTAAACTCATTTATGAAATCTTTGATATCAAAAGCTGAAAATTATTTCTACCCCATCTCCCTTCTACTTATATCTCTGGCACATGTTATAGTCATCTGTATGACTTTTTGTAGTGGCAAGGAACTGCAAACTGAGTGAATGCCCATCAGTTGAAGAATAGCTGAATAAGTTATGGTATATGAGTGCTATATTATTCTATAATAAACAATCAGCAGGATGATTTCAGAAAGGCCTGGAGAGACATAAACTGTAAAGTGAATAGAACCAAGAGAACACTGTACATAGCAAGAAGCAAGATTATACTAATGGATGTGAGTTTGTTGTTGTTGTAGTTGTTTTTATTTCCCTGAGGCAATTGGAGTTAAGTGATTTGCCCAGGATTACACAGCTAGGAAGTGTTAAAGGTCTGAGGCCAAATTTGAACTCAGATCCTCCTGACCTCAAAGCTGGTACTTTACCCACCGTGCCACCTACCTGCCTCTTGATATGGTTCTTGTCAACAACGAGATGATTCAGGCCAGTTATAATGGCTTTGTGAGGAAGAGAGCCATCAGCATCCAAAAAGAGGACTGGGGACTGAGTTCAGATCACAACATAATATTTTCACTTTTTTGGGGTAGTTATTTGCTTGCATTTTATTTCCTTTCTCATTTTTTCCTTTTTTGATCTGATTTTTCTTGTGCAGCAAGATAATTGTAGAAATATTTATAGAAGAATTGCACAAGTTTAACCTATATTGGATTACTTGTCATCTAGGGGAGGGAATAAAGGGAAGGGAGGGATAAAAAAAATTTGGAACACAAGGTTTTGTAAGGGAGAATGCTGAAAACTATCTTGAAAATAAAAAGCTTTATAAAAAATTAATCATCTGCGTATCTGTCATTTCTGCAAGTGAACTCCAAGTTCCTTGAGAGAAGGGACTGTTTTATTCAACTTTGTATTCTTCTCCATCCCCTCAATGACTAACATAGTATTGTGTTCACGGCAAGTATTAATGTCTATTGAATTGAAATAATGGAGAGTGCTAGAGTTGGAAGTCAAAAAGACAGTTTTAAATGCTACTTTTGATTTTTATTAGCTGAATTACTCAGAGCATGTCACTTAACCTCTTACCTTCAATTTTCTTATCTATAAAATGGAGATTCTAATACCTATATCTACTTCATAAAGTTATTGTGAGGTCAAATGAAATAAAATACTTTGTAAACTTTAAAATGCTTTATGTCAATTATTATGATTGTTCCATGCTTCATTCATATAGATATCTACTGGAAAATGGATGGAATTTGAGAAATATATATATATATATATATGTATATATATATATATATATAAATTTATAGATATATAAATATGTCTTCACAAATGCCAGCTATGTTTGTGTGTGTGTGTGTGTGTGTGTGTGTGTGTGTGTGTGTGTGTGTACACACTGAGCACCTAGTATCCTAAAGCACTCTGAGAGATACAAGGATGTTTAAAAAATTCTCCCCAACTGGATCATACATTCTTTGAGGGCAAAATTGTGTTTCTTGGAGTACCTAGCACAATGTTGAACATATAGAAAACACTTGACAAAATATATTCTGATTAGTATTTCAGAACAATAACATTTTATCAGATATAGCTATTTCGTATCGCTATTTAAGATATAGAAGAGACAGCTGAGGCCATTTTTTCCCTTCTAGGAGATGCTTTGAAAATTATTATCCAGTCTTTCTTTTCCTGAAGATATCCAGTATTAAAGTACCTAATCTCACAAGATGGTCTGTTCTACTTTTGAATAACTTTAATTGCTAGGAGTTGTTTTTCTGTTGTTGTTTTTTTTTAAACTTCATTAAGCATAAATTTGCCAATACACTTAAATCTGCCTTCTGGACTAAATGTATTTATTCCTCTTCCAAGTGAGGGCCCTTCAAATATTTGAAAGTAGCTATTACAGCCCCACTAACTATTTATTCTCTTCTCCAAGTTAAATATTTCAAGTTCTTTCACCTAATGTTCATATAACTTGATCTTCATGTCCTTTACCACCATATGGTTGCCTTCTTATAAACATTCTCTGGCTTATCAATGTCCTTCCTAAAATGTAGCATCCAGAATTTAATACACTATTCTAGATGTGTTAGACTAGATCAGAGTACTGAACAGCAGAACTATTATCTCCGGAACATCTGGGTTTCTCTTAACTGTCATACTGCTAACTCCCAATGAATTTTTAATCCACAAAAAATCCAAATCTTTTTCAAATATATTATACTTACCTATGCCTTTCTCATATTGTACTTTAGAATCCAACGATATGATTTTGCATTTATCACTATTAAATCTAACCATTAAATATGATTGTGTTCTATTAGAAAATCACACTAAAAGTTTGTCCCTAAAAGTTATCATATACGTCCACTATTCAACCCTTTATCCTCACAGCTCTATAGAAATCATTATTTTCCAAAATCACCAATGATCTTCATATTGCTAAGTCTAAAAGCTATTTCTTTAGTTCATTCTCCCAGATCTCTTACAGGATATTCTTATTTACCCCTTTCTAATACTCACTTTATTTCCTAGAATTTTCTCCTACATCTTTCTTTAATCACTCTTTTCATGGCTCCTTTGATTATTCTATGGCATTACCCAGTCAGTGCAACAGAACAATAGTCCTGCTTCAGAATCCTAAATTTGGGTACTAAGGACTCCAGCCTCATCATTCTTCCCTTGGTTTTACAATATTTCATTTTAACTTGCCTACTGGAAAGGATTTTAGTGAGGACATCTATGCAGAAGCAGATTGGATGTTGACTTAAATTTGAATTCATTATCTTCCTCCCAAAACTTGTCTTTTCCTCTAACTTCCCTAATTTTTTCCATTCTTCAAATTACTAAAACATGAAGTCTCAGATTTATCAATGACTTATCCTCCTCTCTTGCTGTCAGTTTCCCCTTGTAAAAGGGAATTGCAACTAGATTACTTCTAAGGTTTCTTCCAACTCCAAAGGCATGATCCTAATCAGCTGTTAAACCCTTAGCGATTCTCTTGTCTGGAAGTACCCTCTTTTTTCTACTTCTACTACTAGAGTTTTAGTTCAGGGCCTCTTTAACTCCTACCTAGTTTACCTTATAGCTTCCAAATTGTTCTCCTTTACAATCCATCCATCCATCCAACCACAGTATTGCCGCCAGAGTATTTGTCATTTGCAAAGCAAAATCTGACCCCATTATTCTCCTATTCAAATACCTTCAGGGGTTCCTCATTCCTAGGCAATAAAATACAACTCCTAAATTCAATTTTTAAACGTCTGTAATTTGGCTACAACCTACATTTTCAATATTATTGTAGATACCTACTATTCACATACTCTGTTCCACCTGTGAACTACTTGCCATTTCCCAATCTTGTATGCCATCTATACCTTTGAGCATTATGTTCCCATGCCACCTGCACATCTTTAACTGTTCAAATTCTTTCCTTCTTTCAAGTCCCAGTTCAGGTGCTGCCTTCTCTGTTTTCCCTCACTATTCTAGGTTCAATGAATCTCTCTTTTCTCAAATCACTGATACTACTTATTTTGGACCTCTCTTATATATTTTACACTATAACAGGTGTAAGAGTTATGTGCCTTGGCCTTGTTTTATCCTATTAGATATATACTCTCCTTTGGGTCAGGGGCCAGATGTTATGTCTATATTTTGTATATGCATCTAGTACTGTTCATGGGAGGCATTTAAAGAATAACAAAAACCACTATAATCATCCTGTACATATGTAAGGTATATTAATTTGAATTAAAGAGTAATAATGGTCAAGGGTCACTACCATAGACAGTCCTGGTCCCTGCTTGTGATTTCAAGACATCAATTTATCAAGTTATTGTGACTGGAAAAAGCAGAGAAGATCCTAAATTTTCTAAAATCGTTACTGCACCAGACAGCTACTTAATATTTTAGAATAGTGGAATAATGAGCTTAATTTTATCCATAATTTAATAAGAATATCCTAATAGACTGAAAAGGCGAATTCATCCCACAAAGTTAGTGAACTCATACTACAAAGGTAAGTAATTTACTCTGTGTAAATGTACTTATTGTAGGGTCAAATATTACACATGTTAATCCTGCAAGGAAGTATATCAGTCTTACATGAAAATTACCAATCCAATAGACTTTCTGTTCTAGGAAAGGAAAAGAACTTTAAATAAACACTAACAATACATAAAATATTAAAGAACAGAATAAAACAATCGTCAGATAAACTCAATATAAGACGAAAAGCTCTTTTGTCAAACAAAAAGTAATAAAATTAAGGGGAAGCAAAATAACTGCAATCATTCTTAAGGATTTTTAAAAAACCTGTCCCTTTGAACATAACATCATATCCCCCTCTCCCCATTTGCTTGATTTGATTAAACACAGTGCACTCATATACAGAGTATCCCAAAAGTCTTAGTGCAGTTCTCAGCTTAAAAGTGCACTAAGACTTTGGGGACACTACATTTTTTTACATCTGTATAATTAAATACACATCAGGTTATATACAAGTGTATGCAAAATTTTTATTAATGTTGTATTTAAAATCACAAACATCAAATTCATGCTATTCTAAGGCTACCCCACCTCCAACCGCCCCCAGTTGTAAAATAATCATTTTTCTTCTGCAAAATAAGTGGGTGCTACAGGGTACCGTGTTTTGTTTTTAACTGGGTACCATAAAACACTACTATGGAAAAACGATACTTTATATACTTTACATGTTTATTTCCTCTATATAGCAAATATCTACAACGTTGGTATGTGAGAGTCGTGTCCAAAGACACCTCCTGCTCTGGGGCAACAATCTCAAACCCAGATTCTGACAAAATCCACCCCCACACACACAAACACATACACACACACACACACACACACACACACACACACACACACACACACAATATAAAAGGCACCGACTACTCTGGGGACACAATCTCAAGCCCAAACCCTAACAACGCCCCGCCCCCAGCACCACCACCTCAACACACACTAAGACGCCAGCTACACTCTAGGGCAAGAATCCCAAACCCAAATCCTAACAGCGCTCTCGGCCCCCCAGCACCCCCACTACCCTTCCAAACACACAAGACACTTGCTACATACTCTGGGGGGGGGGGGAGGAGGGAGATAATCCCAGGGCCAAGTCCTGACATCACCCCCCCAACACACACACTGACACACACACTCACACACACTTTTTCATATACTCACACACACACTCTTTCACACACACTCTCACACATATAATCACACACTGACACGCACTCTTTCACACACACTCACACACTCACACTTTCTCACACACTCATACACACACTGACACGCACACTCTTTCACACTCACTCACACTCACTCACACACACACACACACTGTCACACACACACACACACACACACACACACACACACACACACACACACACACACTCTCAGACTCACTCTCTGTCAGATGCTTACTATACTCTTGGGCAACAAGCTCAAGCCCAGATTCTGCCATTCCCTCGAACCCTCATGAAATCTCCGGCACAATGCTACTGTCAAAGCTAGTTTTGCATCCATAGCGGTTCAGTGGCCCCTGGAGGCCCACCCCCCGCAGAGGCTGCTTGCACCACGGGGTGGGGGTGGGGGACAAGGGCCACTAGGGCAGGAGGGGGCCCACGACGCGCGGGGCCGCCAGAACAAAACACAGACACAACTGTGCGTGGCTTCGTGACCCTCCCCGCCGTTCTCCCGAAACACAGCACAGCAGGGCACTCACCCAGCCCGGCACGAGAGTCACCTCTTCGCCGTCGGTGGGAAGCGACAGTCCTGGGCAGCGGCAGGAGTTGGCGACGGGTCTTCTCGGACTTGGCCGGTCCCAGCTCCGGGCTCAGCGGTGCCGGGGGCGGGGAGGAAAGGGGCAGGAAAGGGGACACACACACACACACACACACACACACACACACACACACACACTCACACACACGGCTACACAAGCCCGGCGGCGAGGAGCCCGCAAAGAAGCGGTGTCGCGGACAGAGGCGCCTACTCACACTTCCACACTCACCCTTCGCACACCCTCCTCACGCCCCTCACGCCGCGCACCCCAGTAACGCCTCCGGTCCCCTTCGCCACCGCAGATGGCTTAGAGTCACCCAGAAGGGAAGGGGCGGAGGACGAGGGAGGAGGAACCGGAGGAGGAAGGGGAGGGAGAAGGGGAGAATGAGGCAGCTATGTGCAACACGGTGGAGAACAGGGGGGCCGAGGTTGGGGGGAGCCTGGGTGGGAGGGTGTGAGGACTGTGAGGGAAAAGAGAGGCGGCAATGAATGAAGAGGCGACCAATCACCGAGGTGGGCGGGAGGGGGCGGTGCCTCTGCAGCAGCTGTGGCAGTGGAGATAGGGCCGCAGCACTGCTATTCATCTCCAGGAGCCCCGCCCCCAGCTCGCGCAGCCCCAGTCGCGAGCCTGGGCGCTGGGGCCTGGGGAGGAAGCTGCTGCCCTTTTTCTTCCCAGTCCTGGGACGGTCCTTTTGCTTTCCCGAGGTCTTTATAGTTGCTGCCGTACCCTCTTGGAGCGAGGGCCCGGATGAGGGTCTCGGCCTCTGCAGGGGGAGTAGGAGCGGGTATCCGGAGGGAGGCCGCGGGCGGGAAGCTAGCTTGACTTCGCTGCGGACACGAAGGGATGGAGGGCCCCGGGGGCCGGGCCTCCCACCACCAGCCCTCACTCAGTTCTGGTGCGGAGCAGAACCGGCCCAAGTTTTCAAGCTCTGCTCACACGCCATCACTTATCCCGGGCCTTTCCTGATCCTTACCTGGGCTCGCGCTCCCCCCCTCCTCCTTCCCTCCCCCCCCCCCCCCCCCCGGCCACATCACTTAGTTTTTACTCTGTGTGTATCTACCCGCGTCCCTGTGGACTGTAGTCCCCTCTAAATTGGATGTGAATTCCAGGGCAGGGGGCGGCTTCTGCTTTGTTCCCTCTGGCACGTAGTAGGAGCTTAACAAGCGGCTTGTCTCGGGAATCGTGCTGAGTGGTGATTCTTGGGTCAGAACATCTAAAATTTCATTCAATCACCATTTATTATTAGACCCAGGGTAGGGCAAAGAACTGTAAGTGAAGGCTTTCATTGCCCGGTTCTCTCTTAGAATGCAGGCTTTTATATCTCCGGGTGTTCTAATGTCTGTGGGAAGATAGGCTCCTAAGGTCTGGACCTCCTCCTGTCCGTCTTTAACACAATTGCCAAAACGCCTAAGGAACAGTTCCCACAGTGTGCCGCCCTCCTGCTCCAAAACAAGCTCCAGAACCTTCTGCTCGCTATTTCCTGACAGATGAAGTACAAATTCATCAGTCTGGTGTTCCGATCTGCACAATTTAATCCCTTTCTAGCCTTATTTCAGATTACTTTCTTCACTTACAGGCCTTCAAGTCATGCTGTACTCAATGCTGTTTCTCACAGTCCCCTTGGATTACAACCTGGGTCCAAATCCTGTCCCTACCCATGACTGCTCCTGTGACCTTAGACTTCGCACGTATTCCCTGGGCCTCAGTTTCCTCATCTGTTAAAAAGAGGGCATCAGCTACTAAAGTTCCTTTTAGACCTAGATTTATGATCCTATAAATGACTCCTCTCCTGTTTTGGCTCAAGCTTTCTCCTGTACCTGGAATACAGTTTTAGACCATCTAGTTCAGGGGTTCTCAAAGTTTATGCCGCCGCTGGGTTATGGCAAATGGGCTGAGGGGCGGACACAGAGTGTGAGATTTTGTTTTTACTATAGTCGGGCCCTCCCACAGACTGAGGGACAGTGAACTGGCCCCTATTTAAAAAGTTTGAGGACCACTGATGGGTATAGTGTGAAAAGCACAGGATTTGGAATTAGAGGAATGAGTTAAAAATTCTGTCTGTCACTTATTACCTATTACCTGTGTGACTTCGGGAAAGGTCGTTTTTCCTTCTGAAGCTTCTGTTTTTTACACTGTAAAATGTAGGAATTAGTTTAAAAAATAATACAGGACCCTCCTCAGCTCTGAAGTCCTATGATCATGGGAAATCCTCATTTTTAAGGTCTTGTTCAACTGATTTCCCCTGTATCATATTTATGTAAAGGTAAATTTTACAATCTTCAAACTTCTTTCCATGTATATTCTTCTGGCGTACCATAACATCTTCTTCTTTTTATTTTATTTTATTTTTTTTTTTTTCTGAGACAGTTGGGGTTAAGTATTAAGTGTCTGACACCAGATTTGAACTTGGGTCCTCCTGAATTCAGGGCTGGTGCTCTATCCACTGCGCCACCTAGCTGCCCCCATAACATCTTCTACTATTGAATCCCACGAATTGGTTGATATTGTCTTGGTAAGGCAGAATTATGTCTAATTTATCTCTGTAGCCCTTCTCCCCCAAGCACAATGCCTTTTACATCATAGGACCTCAATAAATGTCTTTGTATGAATAAAAGGGAATTCTCCGAAAGTCAAAGCATACTTAGAATTTGTTCCAGCAAATGTAAAATGAAAATAGGCCTCTGATGTGAATTGGAAAAAATAAAGTGTGCAATAAATCATAAACAAGTAACACATGAGTACTTGTTTTTCAACTTTTTATTTCTCAAATTGAAACTCTACAAACTGATGTCATTTTCTTTGTAGATGTAATATAAATTTAAAATGCTTATCTGAAGTAAAATTTTTTAAAGGGCTGTATTAAGAAGAAATAAAAATTTAATCAGGAGTCACAGTGTCTCAAACAAAAGTCAGAAACAATGCCAAATCTGAAAAAAAAAAAAAAAAAAAAAAAGAATGCCTGAAGAATTTTAATACCTTGAGAAAAATTGAATGAAGTATATTTAGATTGCTGTAAATATTTAAAGTTCATAACATACATTTTTTTATTTAAGAAATCTCAATTCAAATGTTCTGGATAATTTCCAGTTTCCTAATAGTAAAGGTAAAGGAAGAAAAACTATAAAAATCAGACACAATACTAAAACCTACAGCAATTTGGAGTTCATTTTGAGTACAGAGTCCACAATAAACACTGGAAATTTGACTTTATCATAGTACTTTAAAATAAGGATGTTCATTGTAACTTGAGTTTTCAAGAAAAAGTTAAATTCAGAAAAACAGGAAAGGAGGAGCATATATATCTGAGAAATATTTTCATTTAAAATAGTTTAATTCACAGTAGGCAATTTTAAAATGCTGGTTGCATGCAGTTAGGTGTCATAGGAGGTAGAGACCAGCCCTGAAGTCAGGAGGACCTGAGTTCAAGTTTGACCTCAGACACTTAACACTTCCTAGCTATGTGACCCTAGGCAAGTCACTTAACCCCAATTGCCTCAGCAAAAGCTTTTCAGGCTTACTACATATTATTCTCTCTCATAAGTTCCATGTTTCAACTCACTAGTCTACTTGCTACTATACATTTCATCTTTCTACTTTTTTTCCTAGGTTTCCTCTGCCTGAAGTTAACCTTTTAGAATCCATAATTTATTTTAAAGATCAACTAAAACATAGCCTTCTAACTGGGGGCCTTTCTTGACCACTCCTTAATTTTAACATGCTGTTCCCCACCCTTTATGTACATTTTATATTTAATATTCTACATATTTTTTCATTCCAGTGAAATATAAACTTATTGAGGACTGGAATTTTTTTTTTTTTTATCATTTAATCATTTATCATTTCTCTGGGATCTAGGACAGTGCCTGGCACATAGTGACAATAACTATTTATTCAATGAAGTAAGAAATAAAGGTGACTCATATGACATGAGACTGGAAAGACGAGAAAATATGGCTAAGAGAAGAACTAATAGTCTTAAAGAAAGGCATTCTTAATGTTTAGTCTGATTCTTATTACATCCTTTCCTCAATACTTGAACAACCCTGACTGGGCATTTTGTTTATTTATTTTTTTGCATCCAATTGTGAAGTGAAAATTTTGTGGAATATTAATATAAGAGCACAGTTATCTCAGTATGATTAAATATTTTGTTTATTAGTATGGGCCATTGATTTCAGACCTTTGAATATTTACCTCTTCCAGAGATTATTCTATCTCTGCTCTCTTTCATTACCAAACTTGAAGAAAAAGGTGTTGATACTCAGTGCCTTTGGTTTTTCATTCACAATATATCCTCAATGCCTTGCAATAATTTTTGTCTCATCTATGATGTTTATCCCAACAAATATAATGCCAGCTTTTATCCACTGTCACATCTTTCTTTCGCTCTAGCATGCTATTGTAAGGGTCCTTTAAATGGGCGGCGCCACAGCACAACGGGAGATTGAGTGCCCCAGGAAGTAATCTCTGTGGATATTAGGACTGTCCTGTAGGTAGGATCTTGGCCACATTAAGATAGCTTCATAATGCGTGACGGCTCTCTCGCTGGTTGGCTGTGTGTATGACCTCATAGGCCCTTTATAAGCCCACTGCAGACAGCAGTCACTCTCTTTAACCTGGTGCTCTTTAACCTGGCTCCCTGAGCCAAGTGGATGGATAGCCCAGAGAAGTAAGGAGTTTGGTAGTGAACACGTGGGTCTTCTGGCCAGGTGTTCACTAGGGAACCAACAAGTCAGGGCATCAAGTCAGGGCATTATGTGAGTAGGTATAATAAAGGCTTTTAAGATTACACGTGGCTGTTCTTGAGCCTGCTACTGGTTATTAAACTATAGATTCAAGAGATAGTGGCCAGAGACCTTTGAAGGCCTCAGAGGAGGTGAGCCGGTTAGAGTTGACACTGCAAAGGTCAGTGGTCAAAGGTATTCTGTTGGGCCTAGGGCAGACTAGTAATTGTAACTGCCAGGAGGGCATGTTACATGCTATAATGGATAGAATGCAGAATTTTCTGTCAACAAGATCTGGATACAAATCCTACCTCTAATACTCTAAAGCTGGATGACCATGCTTAAATTTTCTTACTTCTCTGAGTTTCAGTTCCCTAATCTACAAAATAGGGATAATAACTATACTCTCCAATATTGTCAATGAGGCTCAAAGTAAAGTGTATAAAATGCTTTGCAAGTTTTAAATCACTTCATAAGTGTCAATTAATATTATTTTGTTGATGTAGCTATTGCCTCCAGTAATGCAGATTTCAGCCCAATACTGCCTCTTATCTTGTGACACTTAAATCCATATTTTATGAGTCCTGAATTGCCCCAGGATTTTAACATATCCTTTTATTCCCTTGTATCATCCTCTCCTGTAATCTGTCCTCCTGGCATTTAAAGGGCCCTTACAATTCCCTTCTCTTGTTTTTCGGGAACTGCATCCTTATACTCTCCAGTGCTCTGAGTGCCACCCCTTACCAGATTAACCTCCTACTGACACCTTCTTTCTGCTTATCAGACACCCCTAGACCATAACTATTCTTACCTTTTGTGGTGTAAAGCCTCTCAATGCATCAAAGGGCATAATATCACTACTGCCTTGAGGTTGCATCTTAACAGAGAAAGTGTAGTTGAATCATATCTTTCTACAACCAGTGATATTCTGTCACTGCACATTCCTCAGTAATTACCATATTCCCATTACCTCATACTCTTCCCCATCCCAATGATTCTGAAATCCTAGTTGCCTATATGCTCATCTCCTTGAACTTCTCCTCACAAATGTTCCACTCCTGATCTGCCTGCCCGTTCCACTGTGCTTTTTGGATGCCTGTTTCATAATTAACAACTTGTTTTCAAAGATGACCCAGTACAGAGAGCTCTAGACCTGGATTCTGAAGATCTGAGTTATAATTTGACCTCAAACACTTATTAGCTATTTGATCCCAACAAATCTTTGTCTGCCTCAATTTTCTCATCTGTAAAATGGAAGTGAGGATAATAACAATACAACACCATGGTTTTTGTGAGGATAAAATGAGAAAATATATGTAAAGCACTATATTATTATTATTAATAATCTTGAACATTTTTCTTTCTTGCTTTTTCATTCTTCTGGCACTTAATGAAACCTGGCTCTTTCCAATGACATTACATCCCTGCTACCCTTTCCTACTGGTTACACTTGTGTCCTGTTCCCATATTCCTTATTCCTTATTGCCACTTCTAGATTCTCCCTCTAATACCATCACTCATCAATCTCTCCTGAGAGGTCTACCTATTCAATTGTGTTACCCAATCCAAATCTTGGTGTCTGTATATCTATTTAGCTCCCAGGATATTCTTTTTGATTCCTCAATAAATTCAGTGGCTATATCTCTCCACCCCTAGAGCTTTTCCTCTAAAATTATCTTTCATTTCTATGGCACAGATCATGATTGTACTTAGTTATCTATGTGTTATTTCACCCATAAAATGTAAATTCCTTTAGGACAGGGACCACACCTTTTTTTGGTCTAATTCCATTTCCACCTAGGCTTTGGTATATTTTTCTAAATGTTCTGTGAATCTGTGTGTTTCATATTCAGACAGGTGTGACTTCTGATTCTCTGAGAGAGCTCCATACAAGAGATATTGTATGCTTCTCTCCATGGATGGGCACCAAAGGATGAATTTGAGAGAAAGGTAAATCAAGAAGCAAACATGGATTTGAATGGCTGACTAGAAATCTCTCCAGAGCCAAAGACACAGGGAATCCAGTCCCTACTAGATAGCTGACTAACTCCTGCAACCCCTGAGTCTGCTAAGAATGAGTTTCTCATAGTCATATGGAAAATACTTTAAATCACTTTTAATAAGAGAAATGAAAATTAAAATAATGGAGTTACTGCTATATACTTATAAAGATTGGCTAATATGACACCCCCCCCCCAAAAAAAAAAAAGGAAAATGACAAATGTTGGACAGGATGTGGGAAAAAGCTAAAGCACTGTTGGTGAGGTTGTGAATTGATCCAGCCATTCTAGAGAACAATTTGGAATTATACAAAGAGCCATAAACCCACACATACCCTTAGTTCCAATGATACTACTACTAAGTCTATATCCCAAAAAGATTAAAAAAAGAAAAGAAAAGAAAAAGACCTATGTGATCAAAAGTATTTATGATATATATATATATATATATAATTTATATTTATAATATTTTATTTTATATAATAATATATAATATAATAAAATATATTTTATATTTATAATATATTTTATTATTTATTATATTGATAATAATTTATATATATATACATACATATATATATATATATTTGTAGCAGCTCTTTTTAGCTCTTTTTTAGCTTTTTAAAACTCTTTTAGCTCTTTAGGCAAAGAATTGGAAACTGAGGGAATAACCATTAATTGGGAAATCACTAAACAAGTTGTTTATGATTGTGGTGGAATGCTATTGTGCTACAAGAAATGATGAGCAGGATGGTCTTAGAAAAATCTGGAAAGACTTACATAAACTGATGCAAAATTAAATGGACAGAACCAAGAGAATATTGGATACATAACAGCAATATTGTATGATGCTATATTCTGAATAACTTAGCTCTTTTGAGAAATACAGTGACCCAAGACAATTATAATGGACTTGTGATGGAAAATGCTATCCAAATTTAGAGAAAGATCTATGGAGACTGAATATGGATTGAAGCATACTATTTTCTCTTTATTTTTGTGTTTTCTAATTCATGATTTTTCCCTTTTGTTCTGATTTTTCTTTCACAACATGACTAATATGGAAATATGTTCAAAATGATTGCACATATATAACATCAGATTGCTCGCTGTCTTGGGGAGAAAAATTTGGAGCTCAAAAATGTTACGAAATGAATGTTGAAAAGCATTTTTACATTGTAATTGGAAATTTAAAAAAATACCTTTAAGTGAGGGAAAAAGAAAACTGGTCAGAATGTCTAATAAAGCATTTGAACAATCAAAAAAAAAAAAAAAAAAAGAAAGAAAAAAGAATGGGCTCCTCTAACTAAGATACTTTTATCTCTTCTTGGGAGAATGCTGGAACTCTGTCTTCCCAGAAATCAGCCAGAGTCAGGATCACTAAACGTCTTTATTCTTGATCTTTTACAGTCAAGTTCAGGGGGTTAGGTCTAACAATCTCACACACACTTTCCTCCTTCAAACGCCAGGAGAGACTGACTCAGCGTCTGAGTCTCAATTCCTCTTCCTCCTCCTCCTCCTCCCACACACGTCACTTCCCCCTCTTTGTCCCACCAATCAAGTCAGCACAGAACAGCTGGGGAGGGTCAACCTTCAAACAAGTTAATAGGGAACCATCCAATTGGCAATTAGTCTCACATGCTTCATTATCCAAGTGCATTGCTCAGTTCTAGCCCTTTACAAGAGAACAGAGATTTTTTTTATCTTACCTCTAGCCAAAGAACTCATTTACTTTTGTATTTGTTTGTCTTTTCTAATTTTGGATAACTTCCCTGATTTCTGTTTGTTGTACTTCCATAAGGAAATGTAGTACTTCTTTCTGATGGCCATTTGTGTAACTAGACATTTCATGAGAGTGAGCTAGTATTGTCACCTAACTCTTGAGTGATTACAATCTGGAGTGTGGTTAGTTGTTGTCTGATACAGTTACAATTGGAATATGGATAGAAATTAGATCTGGGATCTGCCCAGGGAGACTTTGATTTCTATCTTTTTGAAGGGCAAGAGGAAGACTATGTCAATACTGTTAGTAGTTTAGCAGGGGAGTGGTAGGCAGATTGTATGTAGACCTACTATATCTGGTTTGTCTCTCCTATCTACAAGAAGATGTCTCTCTACCCACCACTCCTCAAATATGTCAATTAGAAGTAAGTTATTAAAAGCTTAATAATTATTGGTTTACTGATTTAGCCTTTCTATAAATATTTCACAAAGGGTTTATCCAACAAACTAAATTCCTCTATATCTCATGTTGTATTGGTTCAAGTGGTTCTTGTGGAATTGTCCACTGGTATTCACTATACTTCCTTTTCTAATCATACATCTCTAATATTTTTATGCCATATTTCTAGAAATGCTATTTTTTTTTTTTTAGCAATATGTGTTCTTACTCACCATAATATCTCTCCCTTGCCTGTTGGGTTACCTATAACTTTAATTTTTCAGAAACTGTGTTATTTCGTGACTTGTGACCATAAAACAACAAAGTATATTGATGTTAAGAAGACAGGCCCTTGTTTCAGAGAAGTTTTGGGATCAATAAAAGCATGGCATAATATATGAAAAGTTTAATCTCCTCCTATACTATGCTATATAGAGAATCCTTTTATCCCTTTGGACTCTGTTTTGGATACCCTATATAATACTGTTAAATGCCCTGTTTTATGAGTGCATCGGGAACAGTATTTGTAATCCAAATATGGTACTTCACTTTCTTTGATGGAGAAAATAGTCTACTTTAAAAATTTTGATAGATCCTTTTCACTTTCTAATTATTTCTTGTTCTCCTTCCAACTTCAATATTAAATATTTAGATGTTATTTTTGTTTCTAATTATTTCCTCAACCCCATTCACTCAATAAATCAGTCTCACCTCTTTGCTTGTTTTTATCTATACTTTTCTGTTCTATTTCAATATATTTCATTATATTTCTGATTGTATGCATGAATGACTGGAAAGACATTGAATTAAAGTGGATCAAAATCATAACATGAGCCAAATATGCTGATTCATTGATCTGGGTACATTTACATACTTGAAGACCCTATGTAAGCTTGCTATTTGACTAGAAAGTCTCTGGTTAGCTCTTAATCTGGTTCCTCTAAACTAATTTGTTTTAATTCCCTGGAAAATTAGAACATATGCAACAGGTATTGGACAAATCTGGAAGGAGAAGATTTGCCCAGTTAACAGATGTTAATAGGTATTTCCTGGCTCAGGATTTTTAGATTTATCCATGGGAAGAGGAGTAGGAATTTCAGCCAGAAACATCAGCATTATTGCATTGAGTTCAGGCATTTATTGTGGCTATTATTACTAATCTAGTGTTGAACAGTATTAGCCTTTATTAATACTTATAAAATGATTTTGCTAAAATATTCCTATTTCTACTAATAAGTAATGATGAGATAACACAAAGGATTAATTATGACACAGGGAGCTCTTTACAATGATTTCATGGTTTTGAACAAGTTTCAAGCCTGAAAATTATTATCACTGAAACTATCTAGATAACTGTTGGGTGACTTCTATAAATTGAATTAGCAATCTTAGCACAGTAAAAAGGTTTAGCAATCCCACTCTCAGAAATAAATAGTATTCTTTGGTGACCTTTTTGAATTCACAAAAGAGATCAGGAAATAGAGGTGGATATACCTCTTTTTACTTATGGGAGGATTTAACTTATTGATGTAAGAGATATAAGGAAGGTTAGCATTTTTAATCAATAAACTATTACATAAGCTACAGCATGCACAGAGTACCTCTGTTGTTCTCTCAGTCTATTAGCCAACTTCTGGGATAGTCATGAACTTGTGTATGGAAGACTATAGAACATGTATAGCCAATCATTAACTGGTTTCAGCCTCCTAACCTGTGGTAAATGCAAGCCTATTTGATTGATTACAATTGTGGAATTGAAAATAGAAGCACTTTTTCAAAAAAATCTTTGCTTCAAGCATTTTCTTCCACATCTAAACTATTTTGTTGACAACATATAGGTAGAGATAATGCTGAAAGGGGAGAAGCCTTGGGTCTCATCATTTGTTTTGGATAAAAGAAATTAACCTGGAGGTTCAAGAAATCTTGAGAGCAAGCCTCCAGACATTGCAACATCCAAGTGTTATAGCTGGCCCAGCATTTACACCCTAAATAGTACCATCCTCTAAGGCTCAGTACAACACTATCTGAGATGTAGGCTGGTATCCTGTTTTCTGTCATACTGCATCTAAATATGAATTTGGTGAGACCAATACAAGCTAGAAATTATTCTAAATCTGAGCCAGTTTGCCCAGAGATCATAATGGTGTAAGGAAAATGTGCTCCTTAAGTGTTAGGGGGAAATGTTTATAATGTTATTGAGTATCTTTGAGGTATATATACCTTTAAATGTAAAAGATAAATAGAACAGGAGATCACTAATATTTAAGAGTGGGAGAGAGAGGAACAGAACCCATAGAGACTCATAATACTATCATTATAAAAGACACTGGAAAATCCTCAGTGTACCCATAAAAACCTTGAAGGGAAGATGAAGCAGCCTGGTTTTGGGATTGTAAATTATAGTGGCCAAATATACAACAACTAAAACACTGAATGGTATAGGCAAGTTTACATCTGATTTGGAACTGCCTTTTCTGTTTTGTTTTGTTTTTTCATTCTTGAGTATAGGTAACTAATTGGGGCTCCTTAATAAAAGGACATATTTCTATAGTTAGAGTTATCCTCGTTGGTTCAAGAGTGCCAGAGATCTTAAATATTTTAGGCAGAGCTTATGGACAGCATGATTTTGTATTTTTTCTTGGAAAATTTGGTTCATGGAGTGTGTGATTTGATATGATTGAAGAAATAGTCCAATCTCTGGCCTGGTTGCCCAAAGGTGTGAACCTAGATAGGAATTTTTTGAACTGGACAGAGCCACGGTGAAATGTGAAATGCTAATTCAATCCTATTAACTGATATTTAAGTCTTAGCCTTCCAGGTATAATTCTGCTACTTCTTCTTGAGTTTTCTTTCAATGTGTGTTGTGAGTCTGTAGTATTTAGAATTTCTTTTTTATATGCAGGAAATATCTGATTTTGAAGGTATTTTGAGTGCATTTCTTCTCTGCTTTTGAGGAGACACAGGGCTTGCAAGATTATTCTTTATCCTTCTTTCTTGAAGAGGACCAAAGATGTCAGGAAAGTGATGTCTTGACTTGCAAGTGAATTGGATTTCAATGAGGTAGTGTTGTGTAAAGTCATTAGCCTCACATCTTCCTCCAGAATCATCTTATTTCAGTAGCAAGACATAAATCAGGATGATTTGGACATGAAGATGCAGTGGGAGTGGCTTTTTTAAGCTGAGGTTTTTCCCTGGTCTCAGTTTGAGGCAATATGTATTCAGTGATTATAGGCTAGATAAGAAATGAGGCAGAAGATACTCTGGTTTGCCTACTCAAAAAACAAAAAAAGTGTAATGCTGGAGAAAGTGAGCAAGATAGAGATTAGAGAGTGAATACGTCAGTACAGAATTTATTAAATGGAGAGATGTACTGGGATCAAATGGATCCATGGTTTGGTACCAGGGATGAATGAGACTATCATCTCAAAGAATACAGCCCTGATTGTCCAATAACAACATCCTTTTATGGGGTAACAAGAACAATGACATAATGGGGGAGGTACCTGGATGGGGATGACTTAATGGGGGGGAGGAACCTAGAGTGAGGATGACATAATGGAGGCAGGCATAATGGAGGCAGGTCCTGAAGAGGCTTCAGATATTCTAATGATGTCTAAAATGGATAAAGATCTTTATCCCATCAAACATTAAGAGGGAATGGCTACAGCCTAAGATCTAAGATATAAATCCTTTATCCTAACATTAAGAGGGAATGGTTATAACCTGAGGCAGAGTAACTGAATAGGACAATTAGGGAAACTCAGGACATTAAAAGGGAACTGTGGCACAACATTCCACATTCTCTCTTCTTTCAAATCTTTGAATTACCTTCCTCTAGAAGGTCTTAGCACCATAATTTTGACCAACCCTAGGTAAAGTAAATAAACCAAATAAAAACCAAAATAAAGCTAGAACAATGCAAGGACTTATGGTAAGGACAAGTCTCTCCCCGATAACACCCGAGTTAATCAGCAATACATAAAGCTCCTTATTGTAATCATGTCAGGTCCTCTGCAGTTGGGGAGCATATGGACAATTCACTATGAGTTAGGTCTGTGGTCATTGTGCATTTAACTCAGCCTCTGCTTAGAGAGTAGCAGGGCTCAAGACAGTCCTAAATTCACTGCCCATCTTAGGAAAGGCACCCCAAGTCTGTTAGGGGGAAAAGTGGGGCCTAGAGTAGCTCCACCTGTCCCCTAAAAAGAACAGGAGCTGCTACTAGGATCCAGATTTCTGAGCAGTGTATGCACAGTTAGACCAAGGCAGGCAACCCTGAACTTTTAGAGGCCTAATACCAAACTGCAAGTTCCTTTTAAGTATGCTGAAATACTAATTAAGGACCTGGAGTAACAGGAGTGGAGAAACAGATCAGAGAGACTGCCAGTCCCAAGACAGGTATCTGATTTCTGGTTGTTTTTAAAAAATAATCCCAAAAACTGAGTCTGCCAGAGCAATTCCAATAGAATAAGGGAATTCAAAATTAAAACATAACTAGCAAACCATAGTCCAATAAATTTAAGCAAGGAGTGAAAAATGAAAAGGACTGTTTAAAGGATTTCCAATTAAATCTGAACTAGTAAGATAGGGGGTGGGGCAGAAGTGCCTAAGAAAATACACCAGTTTCCCCAATTTCCTATGTCTTCTTCCCTTTTTTTTTTCTTATGGAAAGTTATCAAAAAACCATTCTGCATATAAATCCCAAGAGTGAACCAAAATTCCTATACATATACATAACATACTAAGAATCCCTCAAACATAACAGCAATAGTTACACAAGTTTAATAATTTCCATCCCAAGTCTTAAACACAGTAATACAGTTTTAACAATTCAACCACTTTCCCACTCCCCCATATCAGTCCAAATTACATCAGGAGCAGGGACAATAGTTTTCTCAAAAACTGCTTCCTACTGAAGATGGGAGGAGATGCTCAGTCCAGGGAAGGGGGATGGGTGTAGTGTGGTGTGCTGACAATCAAAGCTTGGATCTAGGTCCCAGAAGCAAGTCAATATATCTATAATTTGACCAAATCTAGAAACAAAAACAAATCTAACAAAGAAAAGTTAGAACACTCTGAGATAGAAAGACTGGTCCAACAGGACTGCTATAAGATGTGGACTCTCATTAGTTATAAACCTTAAAAAAACCTTGAATATCCAGACACAATATCTACTAACTGATAGATAAACATATTAAATACTTATTTGCTCAAGTATTTAGGATATAATGATTACAGATAACCAAGTATAACATATAACCAGATTGGAAATAGCAATGTATGACATAACTGAATTGCATTAACAATCTCTTATTGACCATTGCTCTGATTACAGAAATCCATTACAGAAGGAAAAATGCAGGAACATATTAATTACAAGCTCAAAAAATTTTACCTCCAATAACAAATCCCATTAACCAAAGTTTTAATAAATCCTAAACAGATATTTACCATAACATTATATTTATACAAATCAGTTTGCTCCTTTTAGCCAAGAACCAGGTGGCTACAACTTGATAGAAAATGGCTGGAACACAGTTTAGAGGGAGGGGGGAGGAGAAAATTCCACGTGGCTGTCTTCCCCCCACGACACCTCCAAAGAGGCAGGGGGAGGAAAGGTGAACTAAACTGCAGCCCAGGCTAACTAGATGCTTTATACGTGAAGTGTCAGAGAGTAGTATGGGGGAGCGAGTTTAAATCTTCACCTTTGAAGACAAAAGATCCCTACTCCACCCTTTAAAGTAGCAGAAATCAGTCGGGGGTGGGGGGGGGGGGAGAGGGGAGAGAAGATTCTATAAAACTCATGTCCAGCAGAGCTGGATTTAAACATAACTTACAATGTTATAATATAGGTAACAAACTCTGAACCAAAATACAGCTTTACATTCCCAATAATATAAAACTGTTTTTCCTATCATATTTCAAATAATGAAATAGCATAGTTTTTATTTCTCTCCCTCTGACCCCATGTGGACATTATTCCCAATGGACTTCTCCTAAGTTCCAACTTGGCCAGAGTTGAAGCCTTCAGAAAGTCAGATCTTTTTTGCTACATAGTTTACCTAATTAGAGGCACATGACCCCTTTCAGGCAAGTTAACTGAACTCCTTTAACAAGTTATTTTTCTTTTACGATCTTAAAAATAACTAAATCTAGCCTGCATAGGCAACAGTAAAATTATTTCCCACAATTTTAAAACTGCCTAAATTACTCAGAACAAATCTGGCATGCAGAGGCAATAGTAAATTATTTCCCAAATTAAGAATCATCCTAAAATTCCTAATCAAATGTTTTCTTCAGCTGGAATTCAATATTGAAATATCAATTCCCAAATTTGATCATTGTTCTTAAACTTAACAGAGCTTTTAAATTAACAAAACAAACAAATCACACAGAACACAGAACTGCACAGTCACAACATTTAACACAGACCAGGGGCTATCTGGGAAGAATAGCCCTGAGGGAAGTCTTCCCTCCCAGAATCCAAATGGAGTCCCCCCTTTTTTTAAGCCGGATGGTGTCATAAAAAGACACCCAGATTTATACTCTGGAATGCCCAGAGTTGTGCCAACTGGCACACAGAACCAGATGTGTCTTAGACACCCAGGTAGGGTCCCCCGAGTCCAGAAGACCCTATTCCCAGAATTTATACCCGTCAGCATTTCATAATTCTAGGAATCCAGATTGCTAGCATACAGAACAGAACATAACAGAACAGATCTTATGCAGATAGAACAGATGGTACCCCAAAAAGTACCTAGGCAGACTTACTCTCCTGTGACCAAAAGGCTGTTGTGGCTGGAAATTGCTCTCTTTCCTGGAGGCTCTAGAAAAAAAATCCAGGGGGGGCAGGCCTCTCCAGGCCAAAAATTCAGATCTGCAGTCACCCTGAGGCCCAAGGCAGAGACCTGAAAGTCTCTTTTCTCTAATCCTGCTCATTTTCTAACATCTCATTGGGGCCTCCAAAATATGCCAGAGAAACTGAGCAAAATAGAGATTAGAGAGTATTCAATACAGAATTTATTAAATGGAGAGATGTACTGGGACCAAATGGATCCATGGTTTAGTCCCAGGACTGAATGAGACTATCGTCTCAAAGAATCCAGACTTGGACGTCCGATAATAAGATTCTTTTATAGGGTAACAAGAACAATGACATATTAGGGGAGGTACCTGGATGGGGATGACCTAGTGGGGGAAGGAACCTAGGATGAGGATGACATAATGAAGGCAGGCATAATGGAGGGAGCTACTAGAGAGGCTTCTAATATTCTAATGAGGTCTAAAATGGATAAAGACCTTTATCCCATCAAACATTAAGAGGGAATGGTTATAACCTGAGGCAGAGTAACTGAATAGGACAATTAGGGAAACTGGGTCAGGACATTAAAAGAGAACTGTGGCACAACAAAACAAACAAAAAATCTGAAAGGGAAAGACCCTCAAGGTTTTAGGCCAGAATTTTATTTAGGATTCATGCTGAGTCAACAAAACTCAATCAATAACCAAGTGAAGCTTGGGCTGGGACTTATTATTGGCCAATCAGTGAAATACAGAGTGAGTCTGATTAGAGACAGTCACATAACTCCTTTTGAATCCCAATAGGTTTTAACAAAACCTGGTTTTTCTGAGCTCTATTTCAAGAAATCATAAATGAAACTATATGGGACAAAAGAGTTAATTATCCCAGTTTTCAAAAAACTAACTCCCCCCAAAAGGTAGAATAATAAACAATGAAGAAAAAAATTAGCCCCCAAACCTCAAGGTATCTTGAGAAGTTTAAGGAATCAACATTTATATTCCTTTGGACAGAGCACCTACATGATATAAACTGAAGATAGAAATCCCCAAAGAATTTGACCCTTTTCATGAATGACTCAAACAGAGCACAATTTCTACATAGCATTGGTTCCACCAAATTCACATCTATATGTAGTATGACTGTTACCAAGCTACCCCAGGATTAACACTATCCCAAACCTGTGAGGATGGTTGTTCAGTTGTTTATTATGTACAAACATATAAATAGTTTCTTTTTATTAGAATGTAAGCTCCTTGAGGGCAAAGACTGTTTTTTTTTATATTCATAACCCCAACACTTAATGCTATCTTACAATAATGAGTTAAATGCTTGTAATACTGTCTAGCAATAAATAAATGAAAGTTTTAATATTCTATGTTTTGAATATTTTCTTTGGGCAGGATATTAAATGAAAGTATTTTATTTTCCAAATACACATATAGTTTTCAAAATTCATTTTTGTAAGACTTTCTTATATAGGTTATCAAATATCAGAGAACTATCCTTTTAAACACATTTCTATATTTGCCATGTTGTGTAAGAAAAATCAGACAAAAGGGGGGGGGAAAGCCACAAGGAAGAAAACAAACAAAAAAGTGAAAATATTTTGCCTTGATCCATATTCACTCTCCATAGTTCTCTTTCTGGATTGAGTTAGTATTTTTCATCTCAAGTCCATTTGAACTATTTAGAATCACTGCATTGTTGAGAAGAGCCAAGTCCATCAGAATTGACCATCACATAATCTTGTTGTTACTGGGTAGCATGTTTTCCTGGCTCTGCTCACTTCACTCAGCATCAGGTCATGTAGGTCTTTCCAGGCTTTTCTGAAATCAGACTACTCATCATTTCTTATAGAACAACAATATTCCATTAACTTCATATGTCATAACTTATTCATCCATTCCAAAGTTGATGGGCATTTGCTCAATTTCCAATTCCTTGACATTACATAAGCTAAAAAAAACTTTTTGCAGGCATGAGAACTTTCCCTTTTTTATGAACTTTTTAGGATATATAGACCCAGTAGTGAGACTGCTAGATCAAAAATTATGCACAGCTTGATAGGCCTTTGGGCATAGTTCCAAATTCTTCTCCAGAATGGGTTGGATCATTTTAGAACTCCATCAACCATGCATTAGTATTCCAGTTTTCCCATATTCCCTCTAACATTTATCTTTTTTTTTTTTTTTTTTTGTCATCTTGGTGAATCTGATAGGTATGAGGTGATAGCTCAGAGTTGTATTAATTTGCATTCCTCTAATCAATAGTGATTTAGAGCATTTTTTCATATGACTAGAAATGGCTTTAATTTCTTCATCTGAAAATTGTCTGTTTATATGCTTTGATCATTTATCAATTAAGGAATGACTTGTATCCTTATAAATTTGAGTTAATTTTCTATATTTTAGAAATGGACCCTTTATCAGAAACACTTATAAAATTTTTCCCCAGCATTCTACTTCCCTTCTACTTCAAGTAATTTTTATAAAAAAATTTAATAATGTAGGTAAAATTTATTCAAAGAGGTATCTAGTTACTTTCTCTCTCTGGACCTCAGTTTCCTCAACTATAAATTGAGGAAATTGATCTTGAAGGCCTTTTGGAACTTTCATTCCTTGTACTCTTTCTAGAATCATGACCTAGTTGGTAGAAGAGAACTGTTACCCCAAAAATAGTGTTCTGAAGTATAGCTTGCTATAATTTTTGCTAAGTCAACTGAGAGGCAGCTGTGTAGTAGGGTATTGAATACTGCACTTGGAGACAGAAGACTGAGGTTTGAATTCAAAAGATCATACCCTATTGGAAGAATATCACTTCTCTTATGATCTGTTTCTTCATCTGTAAAGTGAGAGTATTGAACGAAATGAACCAGCCTTATGTGGGAAGTCACATTAAAACTGAACTTGAAGGAAGGTACAAAAGAGAGGAAGAAGAGAGAGAATTCCAGGTATCTTGGACAGAGAATGGAAGGGCCTTTAGAGTTCATCTAGTTTGATATCTTAATTTGGCAGTTGAGAAAAGTTTCATTGAGATGAATGGTATTACAAAGTACAGGGGTTTGGACCCCAAAAGTATACTGGGGTCCTGAGCCAGTGTTGCAGGTTGTCTCAAAGAAATTTCTAGATTTAGTCCATCTTCAAATCAAGAGGAGAAGATTTTATTGTTATGCCATTGACTGTCCTGCTAAGGTCCAAAAAGGAGTAATCCCTTAAGAAGGAGGAAAGATTTAAAGAACTTGCTGTCATAAAGGCTTCAGTCAGTCTATATTTGCAGAATACATGGCAGGCTAAATTTCTAAAAAGGAATTTAGCCAGGATTACAGTACCAGTAGTCTTTTTGTAAGAGAGTATCTGGAGGTTGACATATTTGGATCTTTTGATTGGATACAGTAATTGTAGAGTTTGTCAATGCAAGGGATTGAACAAGGAATTCATTCTTGCTCAGGAGGTGATTTTTAGCAACAGAAAGGAAGATCCTGCACTTGGCTCTTGGCTCTGAATTTCCTGAGAATCAGTTGAAGGGAAAGTAGCCCTTGTGGGGTGTCTCCTAGTGACTAGATGCAACTCAATAGTTATATATGTGAACACACAAGAGACACACAAGTCCTTGATAGGTGGCTGTAGACTAAGGGAAGAGTGCTGGCCTTGGAAAAAAGAGACCCAGTTTGGACTCTGGAATTTTTGAATTATTTGCCTCATAGCTCATCTGTAAAATGGGGCTTTAGATTTAATCTGAAGCTATCTTGTTTCTACAACTGCAGGTTAAACATGAAGAACTAGAAAAATAACTCTCTAAGATTTTTACTAAGGAGAACAGGAGTCTTTGTCATCTTGAGAATAAGCAAAACATTTTACATTCCTTTGGTATTTTTCTTTTTCTTTTTTTTTTTACTGATCAATAAAACCTTCCAAACCCTTGGTATTTACAGCTATATTTCTTTCTTTAAGACCATGCCTTAAATTTACATCACTCTGGTTTTCATTGATTAGCCAACAAATCTCAGAACCAGCCTTCAATTGGTCATTATTTGGCCCTATTAACTCACAGTGTTTATGTTTTAGCCAGAAATCCTAAGAATTTTCGCTCCTCAGATTGGGTTATTTTTCTTTTAGACTACCAGGTAAAAGAAGGCATTCTTTGTCTCAGTTCTTATCTTAATATAAAAGTTAAACCAAAACCTGTTAAAGATCTTAGTTTAAAAGGCACAGTGCATCCAGGGCCATGTCCAGTGATCCTGATCTATATCTTATCACTGGACCCAGATAATTCTGGAGGAGAAAGTGAGGCTGGTGACTTTACACAGCCCTTTTCACTTAAATCCAATTTACTTACATGTCATGTCATCACTCTCCTGATGTCACGGTCTTCTTGGAGAATGAAGGACAAACAGTAATCAAAATGATCCTATGTACATTGATTACAATATGTATATCATTTTAATTTTTTTTTCCTGAGGCAATTGGGGATAAGTGACTTGCCCAGAGTCACACAGGCAGAAAGCGTTAAATGTTATGAGGACAGATTTGAACTTAGGTCCTCCTGACTTCAGAGGTGGTGCTCTATCCACTGCTCCACCTAGCTGCCCCTATGTATATCATTTTTGACAGCAACTAGCACAAAACCAAAAAAAAAAGTTTTAATAACCAACAGCTAGGTGGTTCAGTAGATAGGACTCTGGGCTTGAAGTCAAAGATGGCCTCAGAGGCTATCTGTGCATGAGTCACTCAATCAATGTTTGTCTCATTTTTATCAATTGGGGGTGACCATATCACTTATCTCAGAATTGTTGTGAGAATCAAATGAGATAACATTTGTAGAATGATTAACACAGAAGCTAGCACATAATAGATGATATATAAATGCTTATTCCTTTTACTTTCTCTTCCCATAATTGTTTTAATTTCTCTACACTTCACTTATGCCTGTTGGGGGTCTTAAAATAAAGGAAAAGAAGGAATTTATGACAAGTGAAAAATCTACTTATTGGACCACTCAATTCAATTCCAGGATTGAGTATAATGGGAAGAATACTAGATTTGTCATCAAGAGATCCTTGAATTTGAATTTTGCTCTGCCCCTGATTAATCATGTGGTGGTGGTGGGGAATCTGAACTTTAGTCTGTATTTGCAAAGTGGGAATAGTAATACACAGCTATAGTATCCATCTTATACAATTGTGAAAATCAAATGAGATAATACATGTAAAGCAATTTGCAACCATTAAGGGCTTTATATCAATTGGCTATATAATCTAGGTCATCTGGGCCAACTAGGTGGTATACACTGAATAGAATATCAAGTCTGGAGTCAGGAAGACTTTTACTGAGTTCAAAGCTGGCCTTGGTTGAGTACAGTTGGATGACCTTGATCAAGTCACTTTACCTCTTTGGCCTCAGTTCCTCATTTATAAAATGAAGTGGAGAAGAAAATAGCAAACCATTCTAGTATCTTTTCCCCAAGAAAACTCCAAAAAGGCTCATCAAGAGTTAGACAAGACTGAAAAATGCCTAACAACAATATATCCATCATATAAAGGGTTTAAAAATATTACCTTCACAACTATAAGATAGAAGTATGTCTAGGCAGCATTTTGTCTAAAAAAAAATCTGGGAGTTTTAATGAAGTACAAACTAAATTTAAATTAAAAGTGTGATTGAAAAAAATTAATGTAGTTTTAAATTGTATTCAGACAGATATAATATTTAGGAATAGAAAATAAAAGTTCTGCTTTCCTTTATTTGGGTCAGATCAAATCTGGAGTATTATGTTTGTTTCTGGGTGCTACTTTTAATTTTTTAAAGGAATTTGATAAACTGGAGAGTATTTAGAATAGAAAGTTACATTGATGAAGGGTGGAGAAATCAAGCCATATGAAGATCTGTTGAAGGAATTGCAGATGTTTTGCCTCAAGAAGCAAAAGACTTTGGGGGAAAATAGCTGTTTACAAATATTTGAAAGGCTGTCAGGAAGAAGAGAGATTATGCTTGTTCTACTTGGTTCCAGAGGGAAGAATTCTAAAGAGGACTAATGTAAAGAAAACTATTAAAGATAGCCCCAAATGGAAATAGTTGCTTTAAGAAATAGTGGATCCCTACTTGTTGCAGTCAAATGGCTGACAATTTATCAGATGTATTGGAGAAGAGTTATTCTTTGTGACCTCTAATATCTCTCCTGACTCTGAAATTATGTGATTCTGTGATCATATTTAGTGCTTTAAGAAATACACATATGGGGGGTGGCTAGGTGGCACAGTAGATAGAGCACCAGCCTTGAAGTCAGGAGGACCTGAGTTCAAAGTCTGGCCTCAGACACTTAAGAAATCCTAGCTGTGTGACCCTGGGCAAGTCACTTAACCCCAAGTGCCTCAGGGAAAAAAAAGAAATACACATATGGAAAATTAAATAATGTAAGGATCACAATAATTAGGTATCAAAACTTCTTTCTCTGAAATGTATCAGTTTTTCTATTGATAAATGAAGAGTTTACCGATAGTCTAGGCTGGGAGAGACCATTCCAGGATCACAAAAGACACTAGTCATAGGATCATAAAATCATATTAATAGCCAAGAGGGACCTGAGAGATCATTTAGTTAATTCTAATGCCCCATGGAGGTGGAAATTGAAGCTTTTGAGGTATAATCTCCATTTCTATTTGATGGTAAAAGGGAGAGTGGAATCAAGATGGAAGAGTGGTAGGAAGAAGCCATAGTACAACTACTTCAATATAGTCCCTACACAAACATCTAGAAAAAAAATGTAAGCATCATCAAAGAAGGAATTCTACCAAATTGCTTTACTGACACAAATATGGTGCTGCTATCTAAACCAGGAAGAGCAAAAACAGAGAAAGAAAACTATAAGCCAATTTCTCTAATGAATATTCACTCAAAAGTTTTAAATAAAATACTCCCAAAGAGATTACAGCAATATATCCACAAAGACCATACATTATAACCAAGTGGGATTTATACCACTAACACTAAATTGCTTCAATATTAGAAAAATTATCAGCAAAATTAACCATCTCAGTAATAAAAACAACAAAAATCATATGATGCAAAAAAGCCTTTAACAAAACTATCAGTCAGCATTACCTGACTGTGAACAAACCAAAACTTTCCCAATAAGATCAAGGGTGAAGCAAGGTTGCCCATTATCACCACTATTATTCAATATTGTACTATAAATTTTAATTATAGTAATAAGAGAAGACAAATTAATTGAAGGAATTATAATAGACAGTGAGGAGATAAAACTATAACTCTTTTTGGATGATATGATTATATATTTAGAGAATTCTAGACAATCAACTAAAAACTAATTGAAGTAATAACTTCAGCAACATTGCAGAATATAAAACAAATTTGAATAAATCACTAGCATTTTTATATATTATCAACAGTGTCCAGCAGAAAGATGTAGAGAAAATTCCACTTAAAAATAACTGTAGACAATATAAAATACTTGGAAGTCTACCTGACAAGGAACTGTATGAACATAATTACAAAATACTTTTCACATCTAAATTAATATCCTTATTCAGTGCCATACCAATCAAATTACCAAAAAAAATTTTCATGGTGTGAGAAAAAAATCCAACAAAATTAATCTATGAGAACAAAAGGTGAAGAATATCCAGGGAATCAATGAAAAAAATGTGAAAGAAGGTGGCTTAGCCAAATTTCAAACTGTATTTCAAAGAGTTATCATCAAAACAATTTGGTACTGACTAAAAAATAGAGTGGTGGATTAGTGGAATAGATTAAGTGCGTAATATATAGTAAAAAATAACCATAATAATCTGGTGTGTGATAAACTCAAAGATCCAAACTTTTAGGATAAGAACTCACTATTTGACAAAAACTTGGAGTGGGGGAATCAGAATAAAAGGGAAAAACCACAAGAAAAAAAAAAACAAAGAAATAACACCAACAGCAAAAATCACATACTTTGAACCGTATTCAGTTTTTATAATTTTTCTCTGGAATGGCAGTTTCCATCCCAAGTCTATTGGAATTGACTTGGATCAATTTATTGCTGAGAAAAGCCAAGTCTATCATAGTTGATTATCACATAATTTTGCTGTTACTGTGTACTGCTCACTTTAATCACCTGATATCAGTTCATGTAAGTCTTTCCAGATTTTTCTGAAATCAGTCTGCTCATCTCATTTCTTATAGAACAATAATATTCCATAAAATTCATTTACCTTAATTTATTTAGCTGTTCCTCAATTGATGATCATCCACTCATTTTCCAGCTCTTTGTCATCAAAAAAAGAACTGCTACAAACATTTTTGCACGTGACTCCTTTTCCTTCTTTTATGATCCCTTTGAAATAGAGACCCAGTAGTGACACTACTGAATCAAAGGGTATGCACAGTTTTCTAGCCCAAAGGGCTATAAATTCCAAATTGCTCTCCAAAATGGCTGGATCCATTCATAACTTCACCAATTATGTCTATTGTACAAATTACTAGCCTAATTTAAGTTCTTTATTCATTGACATACCAATTGAACTACTAAACTAGAAAAAACAATAAAATTCATCTGGGGAAACAAAAGGTCAACAATATCAAATAATTAATTGGGAAAAAGTAGGAAGGAAGGAGGGCCTAGAAATGCCAGATTTCAAACTACATGACAAAATCATAATCATCAAAACAATTTGCTCCTGAGCAAAGAGTCACTGAACACTGGACCAAATTATTTTCACAATAGACAGAAGCAAAAGAGTAGTCTAGTGTTTGATAAATCCAAAGATTTTGGTTGGGTCAAGAATTTGATAAAACTATTAGAAAATTGAAAAAATAAACTATTGCATCCCAAAATTGCATATTGAACCAAAAGATTCAAATGAGTATCTGTATCAAGTATGAAGGATAACATTATAAATAAATGAATAAAGAAAAAATGACTTGTCATGTCTACAGATAAGAGTAAGAGATCATGATCAAACAAGAGACAGAGAGGTTTACAGGAAGGAAAATAGAAAGTTTTTTTATCATATAAAATTTTAAAGTTTTTGCACTTACAAAATCTATTTAGTTAAAATTAGAAGAGAAGCAAGTAATTAGGGGTGGAGTGAGAATCTTTGCATCAAGTTTCCCTGAAAAGGATTAAGTACAATATCATATGATAAACTTTTATAGAGCACTTGCTATGTACCAGGTACCCTGTGCTAATTTCTAGGCATACAAATAAAAAAAAAAAGAGATGACTCTTGTTATCAAGGAGATTGCAGTCTAATGGAGAAAGACACATAAAAGAAAACTGAAAAAAGACGTGAGAGTTCCAGAGAGTATGAGGCAAAGGGATATGATAAAGATGATGGTGAATCAAGCAGATTAACTTGTAGCAAATTAGGAGATGGTTGGGTTTTTGAGCCATCTATAATTGGAAGCTGTGGGAGAAGTTTTTGCTTCACTCTTTAGTTCTACAATTAGAGACAGAAGGAACAGAGAATATTGATAAGGTATAAGTAGCATAGCTGAAGCAATCTTCCTGATGATGAATATCTTGGTAATATGTTTATCCTGGACAACCCAGGATGAAGATGATGATGGAGTTAAAACCAAGCAGAACTGCTGATTGCAAAATTAGAGATGGCTGGGATTTTGAGCCATCTATAAATGGGGGCTATAGGCAAAGTTAACTGATTCAAATTTATAAGAATAAGAGATGTTTTCCACTATATAAATTGTTAAAGAATATGAGTAAGCAGTTTTCAGATAAACAAGTCCAAGCTATCAGTAGCCACATGAAAAAAATGTTCTGAATAACTAATAATTAAAGAAATTAAAATTAAAACAATTTTAAGGTACCACACATACCCATCAGATTGGGTAGACTAAAAGGAAAAATGACAAATGCTAGAAGGGCTAGAAGAACATTACCTGTTTGTAAACTGTGAGCTAGTCAAGCCATGCAATTTGGAAATAGTCCTCAAAGCAATTAAACTGCTAGGTTTATACCCCAAAGAAATCAAACACAGAGGAAAAGGATCCATATGTACAAATATATATATATATATTTTAAATTTTATTTAGAATTTTTTTTCCACAGTATATATGCGTGAGTAACTTTTTAAATAATATTATCCCTTGTATTTCATTTTTCCAAATGATCCTCCCTCTCCCTCCACACCCTCTCCCCGATGACAAGCAATCCCATACATTTTACATATGTTACAATATAACCCAGAAACAATATATGTGTGTAGATACCATTTTCTTGTTGCACATTAAGTATTAGATTCCGAAGGTATAAGTAACCTGGGTAGATAGGCAGTAGTGCTAACAATTTACATTCATTTCCCAGTGTTCCTTCTCTGGGTGTAGTTATTTCTGTCCATCATTGATCAACTAGGAGTGAGTTGGATCTTCTTTATGTTGAAGATATCAATTTCCATCAGAATACCTCTTCATACAGCATTGAAGTGTACAGCGATCTTCTGGTTCTATTCTTTTCACTCAGCATCAGTTGATGTAAGTCTCTCCAAGCCTCTCTGTATTCCTCCTGCTGGTCATTTCTTACAGAGCAATAGTATTCCATAACCTTCATATACCACAATTTACCCAACCATTCTCCAATTGATGGACATCCATTCATCTTCCAGTTTCTAGCTACAACAAAAAGAGCTGCCACAAACATTTTGGCACATACAGGTCCCTTTCCGCTCTTTAGTATTTCTTTGGGATATAAGCTCAATAACAGCAATGCTGGGTCAAAGGGTATGCACAGTTTGATAACTTTTTGGGCATAGTTCCAAATTGCTCTCCAGAATGGCTGGATTCTTTCACAACTCCACCAACAATGTATCAGTGTCCCAGTTTTCCCACATTCCCTCCAACATTCATCATTATTTGTTCCTGTCATCTTAGCCAATCTGACAGGTGTGTAGTGGTATCTCAGAGTTGTCTTAATTTGCATTTCTCTGATCAGTAGTGATTTGGAACACTTTTTCATATGAGTGGATATAGTTTCAGTTTCATCATCTGAGAATTTGTACAAAAATATTTAGAGTAACTCAGTTATTTTTGTGGGGCAAAGAACAAGAGAATAGAGTGGAGCCAAGATGGCAGAGAGTAGACATGCTCTGAGCTCCTCCTAGTGTCCTTCAGATCAACATCAGATCAAGCCTATGAATTGGTTTTGGAATGACAGAACCTACAAATAATTGGAGGGTGACAAATTTCCATCAAAAGATACTTTGGAAGAACTTCAGAAAAGGTCTGTTTCAATTGGGCAGAGGAGGAGTTGGCCAAGTGCAGATTCAGATGCAGGTTTTTGCACACTGGGGAATTTACTGGGAGGCTTTTAGGCTACTCTCTCCTGGTTACAAGCCAATGGATCAGCAGATTAGCTGTTAGATATCCAAAACAAATACAAAAGGCAAATAGTGAATCCCTGAATCCCCAGAAAAACACGGACCTGGCCATGTCTACACAGTATCTGAAGTCAATAAAAAGCACTGGCCTGAGGGCAACATAAAGCAACTGTTGCCTATGGAGAAAGCTTGGGACAATTTTCCCTTTGCTCTTAGAACAGACCTTTAAAAAATGAGCAATAAAGCAAAAAGAACTCTTAACCATAAATAGATTTTATGGAGAAAGAGAACAGAACTCAAACCCTGAGGATCCTGGGTTTGAGGATCCTAAAGGCAAATCATCTTCAGATGAAATCCCAAAAGGTGATTATAAGTTGGTCCCCATCTCACAAGGTTCTTTTGGAAGAATTCCAAAAAAGGAAGAAAAATGGGAAAAGAAAATGAGAAGTTTGTAAGACAATTTAAAAAAGAAAAATAGAAATGATCTGAAGAAAACTCCTTAAAATTAGATTTGATGAAATGGAAAAGGCATATAACTTCTTACAAAAAAGATATGAAAAATAAGGCAAATTGTTGAAAAACAGAATTTGTGAAATGGAAAAAAAATGAAATTAACAAAATGCCTAATTTAAAAGTTCAATCAGCCATATGCAAATGGAGATTAGAAAAACTAAATGAAGAAAATAATTCACTAAAAATTAGAATAGAACAAATGGAAGTGAATGATTCAATGAGACTACAAGAATCAGTCAAACAAAACCAAAAAAAAAAAAAGAAAGAAAGAAAGAAAGAAAAAATAGAAGAAAACGTAAAATACCTCATTGGAAAAACAACTGACCTAGAAAATAGATTTAGGAGAGAAATTGTAAGAATTAGTGGACTTACTGAAAACTATGATGAAAAAAAAGAGCCTACACATCATCTTTCAGGAATTCATCAAGAAAAACTGCCCTGATCCTAACCAGAGAGTAAAATAGCCATGTAAAGAATTTACCAATCACCTCCTGAAAGAGACCCCAAAATGAAAACTCCAAGGAATATCATAGCTAAATTTCAGAATTATCAAATCAAGGAGAAAATATTGCAAGCAGCCAGAAGAAAACAAGTCAAATATTAAGAAGCCACAGGACCTAGCAGCTTCCACTTTAAAGGATCGAAGGGCATGGAATCTGATACTATGAAAGACAAAGGAACTTGGATTACAAGTAAGAATCAACTCTTCAGTAAAACTGAGCATTATGTTTGAGGGAAAAAGATGAGGTGAATAGAAAATTTGATCTTCAAATACAGAGCTCAAGAGAAGCAAAAAAAAAAGGCAAAAAGGAAAGAAAAATATAACTTTCTTTTAAAAGTTAAAAATCTTATATCCCTATGTGGAAAGATGATATATTTAACTATTGAGATCTGTATCTCTGTTATGGGTATTATTAGAGGATACAAGTATAATTTTTTGTGTGATGATATAAAGAAGAAACTAGAGAGGAAAAGTGATTCTACTAGAAAAAGTGGGAAATGGAATTAAAATGGGATAAATTATATTTCATTAAGAGGTAAAAAGGACCTATTATAATTGAGGGAAAGAAGAGAGAGAGATGAGCATTGTGTAAATCTTACTCTCATCAGATTTGGCTGAAAGGGAGAATTTCAGACATATTTAGCTTCACAAAAAAGCTTGTCTCACCCTAAAATTAGGAGGGGAAAAGGGAAAGGAAATGGGGAGGCTAATAGAAGAGAGAACAGAAGTAGACAGGGAAAGGGATAAGAAAGGATGTAGGGATTGTAAAAGGGGAGGGCTGTTTGAGGGACATGGTGGTCAGAAGTAAAATACTGGGGAGGAGGGAAAGAAGGAAAGAAAAGAGAAAAGTATAATTGAGGGGAAAAAAAGATGGCCAAAAAAAATAATGTTAATAGTTTTAACTGTGAATGTGAATGGAATGAACTCTCCCATAAAATGGAAGCAGATAGCAGACTGAATTAAAAGCAAGAACCTTACAATCTGTTTACAAGAAACACATTTAAAGCAGAGTGATATATTCAAAGTAAAGGTAAAACTCTGGAGCAGAATGTATTACGCTTTAGCTGAAGTAAAAAAAAAAAAAAAAAAAAAAAAAAAAAAAAGCAGAGGTAGTAATCCTGATCTCATATCAAGCCAAAACAAAAATAGATCTAATTAAAAGAGAGTTAAAGAAGGAAACTACATCTTGCTAAAGGATACCATAGATAATGAAGTAATATCAATAGTAACATATATGCACCAAGTGGTATAGGATCCAAATTCCTAGAGGGGGAGTTAAGAGAGATGCAAGAAGAATTAAACAGCAAAACTATGTTAAGGGGGGGATTTCAACCTTGCTCTATCAGAACTAGAAAAATTGAACCACAAAAAAAATAAGAAAGAAGTTAAGGAGGTAAATAGAATTCTAGAAAAGTTAGGTATGATAGACCTTTGGAGAAAATTGAATGGAGGCAGAAAGAAATATACTTTTTCTTTGGTGGTACATGGAACCTACACAAAAATGATCATGTATTAGGTCACAAATACCTCAAAATAAAATGAAGAAAGGCAGAAATAGTAAATTCATCTTTTCTTTTCTTTTTTTTTTTTATTAATTTTTATAATTATAACATTTTCTTTGGCAGTACATATGCATAGGTAATTTTTTATTTTTACAACATTATCCCTTGTACTCCCTTCTGTTCTGAGGTTTTCCCCTCCTTCCTTCCACACCTTCCCCTGGATGGTGGGCATTCCCATACATATTAAATATTTTATAGTACAAAATTCATCTTTTTTAGATCATATGAAATAAAAATTACATGTAATAAAGGGCCAGGGAAAATAGTTTACAAATTAATTAGAAATCAAATAATCCAATTCTAAAGAATAAGTGGGGGAAATAAGAAATCAAAGACACAATTGATCATTTCATTCAAGACAATGACAATAATGAGATAGCATGCCAAAATGTATAGGATGCAGACAAAGCATTTATTAGGGGAAATTTTATATCTCTAGATGCTTACTTGCATAAAATAGAGAACAAAAAGGTCAATGAATTGGACTTAAAACTAAGAAAACCTAGAAAAAGAACAAATTAAAAACCCACAATTAAAAACCAAATTTGTAATTCTGAAAATAAAAGATTAATAAAATTGAAAGTAAGAAAAGTATTGAATTAATTAATTGAATAGTGGCAGTTAATTAGTATTAATTAATTTGATTAAAAAAATTGAATTAATTTGAATTAATAAATTGAATTAATTAAAAAACAATTAAGAGTTGGTTTTGTGGGAAAACCCCCCAACAAAATAGATAATTTTTAGTTAGTTTGATTAGAAAAATAGAAAGAAGAACATCAAATTGTTAATATAAAAATGAAAAGGAAGAACTTTCCACCAATGAAAAGGAAATTAGAGCAATAATTAGGAGTTATTTTGCTCAACTATATGTCAATAAATCTGATAATCTGAAATGGAGGAATACTTACAAAAATATAGATTGCCCAGATTAACAGAAGAGGAAATAAATTACTTAAATGGTCCCATTTTAGAAAAAGAAATTAAACAAGCTATTAATCAACTCCCTAAGAAAAAGACTCCAGGGCTTTGTGAATTTACCATGCAAATTTACATGTGAATTCTACTAAACATTTAAAGAATTATTAATTCCAATACCATATAAACTATTTGAAAAAATAGGGAAAGGAGTCCTATCAAATTCCTTTTATGATACAGATATTCAGATATTCTTATACCAAAACCAGGTAGGGTCAAAACAGAGAAAGAAAATTATAGAACAATTTCTCTAATGAATATTGATACAAAAATCTTAAATAAAAATATTAGCAAAGATATTACAGCAAGTCATCCCCAGGATAATACAACATGACCAAGTAGGATTTACACCAGAATCCATGGCTGGTTTAATATTAGGGAAACTACTAGCATAATTGACTATATCAATAACCAAACTAACAAAAATTATATGATTATCTTAATAGATGCGGAAAAAAAAATTTGACAAAATCAACACCCATTCTTATTAAAAACACTAGAGAGCATAGGAATAAGGGAAGTTTTCCTTAAGATGGTCAGTAGCATCTATTTAAAACCATCAGTAACCATCATATTTAATGGGGACAAATTAGAACTATTCCCCAAAAGGTAAGGTGTGAAACAAGGTTGCCCACTGTCACCATTACTATTCAATATTGTATGAAAATTGTTAGCTTTAGCAATAAGAGAAAAAAAGAGATTAAAGTAATTAGAGTAGGTAATGAGGAAACCAAATTGTAACTCTTTGCAGATGCTTTGATGGTATACTTAGACAATGCTAGAGAATCAATTAAAAAACTACTAGAAACAATTCTCAACTTTAGCAAAGATGAAATATATAAAAATCCACATAAATTGTTAGCATTTTTACATGTTACCAACAAAATTCAGTAGCAAGAGTAACAAAGAGAAATTCCATTTAAAATAACTGTAGATAATATAAAATATTTGAGAGAAAACCTGCCACAACAAAGTCAAAAACTATATGAACACAATTACAAAACAATTTCTACACAAATAAAGAGATCTAGTCAATTGGAAAAATATCAAATGCTTGTGGGTAATCTGAGAGAATATAATAAAATGATAATACTACCTAAATTAACCTACTTATTCAATGCCATAACAATCAAACTCCCAAGAAATTATTTTACAGAGCTAGAAAAAATAATAACAAAGTTCATCAGGAAGAACAAAAGGTTAGGAATTTCACAGGAATTAATGAAAAAAATGCAAATGAAGGTGGCCTAATTGTACCAGACCTAAAACTATATTATAAAACACTGGGCATCAAAACTATTTGGTACTGGCTAAGAAAAAGTACTCAATCAATGGAAAAATTTAGGTTCACAGGACAAAATAGTCAATGACTATAGTACTATAATGTTTGACAAATCCAAAGAGCTCAACTTTTGGGATAAGAACTCACTATTTGACAAAAATTGCTGGGAAAATTGGAAATTAATTTGGCAGAGACTAGGCATTGACCCATAATCTAACACTGTATACCAAAATAAGGTCAAAATGGGTTCATGATTTAGACATAAAGAGTGATATTATAAGCAAATTAGAAGAACAAAGGATAGTTTACCTTTCATATATGTGGAGAAGGAAGGAATTTATGGCCAAAGAACTAGAGTACATTATTGAATACAAAATAGAAAATTTTGATTATATTAAGTTAAAAAGTTTTTGTACAAACAAAACCAGTGCAGACAAGATTAGAAGGGAAGAATAAACTGGGAAAATTTTTTTACATTTAAGGGTTCTAATAAAGACTTTATTTCTAAAATATATAGGGAATTAACTCAAATTTATAAGAATCTAAGCCATTTTTCCTATTGATAAATGGTCAAAGTGATGTAATTTGTGTCCCCTTTAATCTTTGGGGGAGGCCCTGATGTAAATTGTGTCCCCTTTGTGGGGTAAGGGTGCTTTTGACTCTCTGACCCTCTGGACCTCTGGGAGGGGAACACCTTTTCCAGACAACTCCTAAGAAAAGTAATCTTATTCAATTTTGAATTGAATTGAATTGAAAACCAGTCTCTCAAATGCAAATTAAGACAACTCTGAGATACTACTACACACCTCTCAGATTGGCTAAGATGACAGGAAAAGATAATGATGAATGTTGGAGGGAATGTGGGAAAACTGGGATACTTATGCATTGTTGGTGGAATTGTGAATGAATCCAGTCATTCTGGAGAGCGATTTGGAACTATGCTCAAAAAGTTATCAAACTGTGTATATCCTTTGATCCAGCAGTGTTACTACTGGGCTTATATCCCAAAAAGATCTTAAAGAAGGAAAAGGGATCTATATATGCAAAAATGTTTGTGGCATCCCTTTTTGTAGTGGCTAGAAACTGGAAATTGAATGGATGCCCATCAATTAAAGAATGGCTGAATAAATTGTGATACATGAATGTTATGGAATATTATTGTTCTGTAAGAAATGATCAACAGGATGATTTCAGAGAGGCCTGGAGAGACTTGCATCAGTTCATATAAGTGAAATGAGCAGAATCAGGAGAGCATTATATACTTGAACAACAATGCTATATGATGATCAATTCTGATCTACGTGGCTCTCTTCAATGATGAAATGATCCAAATCAATTTTAATTGTTCAGTAGTGAAGAGAACAAGCTACACCCAGCAAAAGAACTATGGGAAATGAGTGTGGACCACAACATAACATTGCCATTCTTTTTGTTATTGTCTGTTTGCATTTTTGTTTTCCTTCTCAGGTTATTTTCACCTTCTTTCTAAATCTGATTTTTCTTGTGAAGCAAGAAAACTGTATAAATATGTATACATATATTGTATTTAACATATATTGGACTACCTGCCATCTAGGAGAGGAATGGAGGGAAGGAGGGAAAATGCTGGAACAGAAAGTTTTGTAAAGGTCATTAAAAAAAAAAAAAAAAAAAAAGAGAAAAAGTATATATATTTAAAAAAAAAAAGTAAAGAAAACCAGTCTCTCAGATTCATCCCAAGATTGGCTCCGGGTCAAAGATTTAAAAAGTCCCAGATGATTTTGAACCCCAAAGCTTTGCTAAATACCCTTCTGGATTTAGCCCACTGATGAAAATATTTTCTTCTCAGTGTAAACCCATCTTTGCTAAATTCCTAATCAGGAGTTTGCCTGCTAAGAAACCTATCTTTTTAGCATACTGCTTTCTTAGCATAAATAAACCATTCTTTGCCACAAACCTTGTGCCTGTATTTTTGGGGGTTTGCGAATTCTTTTGCAAAACCAGCTACTGGCCAAGGGGATCCCATTGATGTTAGGGATCTCTTACCCTCAAATTTTCACACCTCAACAAAAGGATATGAACAGACAATTTTCAGATGAAGAAATTGAAACCATTTATAGTCATATGAAAAGGTGCTCTAAATCACTATTGATCAGAGAAATGCAAATTAAGGCAACTCTGAGATACTACTACACACCTCTCAGATTGTCTAAGATGACAGGGAAATATAATCCAGGATATTGGAGGGATGTGGGAAAACTGGGACACTGATACATTGCTGGTGGAGTTGTGAACAGATCCAACCATTCTGGAAAGTAATTTGGAACTATGCCCAAAAGGTTATCAAACTATGCATACCTTTTTAATCCCTTTGTTTCTACTGGGCTTATATCCCAAAGAAATCATAAAGGAGGGAAAGGGACCCAGATGTGCAAAAATATTTTGGCAGCCCCTTTTATAGTGTCAAGAAACTGGAAACTGAGTGTATGCCCATCAGTTGGAGAATGGCTGAATAAGTTGTGGTATATGAATGTTAGCAAACATTATTGTTCTAAAAGAAAAAATCAACAGGATGATTTCAGAGAGGTCTGGAGAGACTTACATGAACTGATACTAAGTCCATCACTTCTGAAGGATGTGACTCTTCAACAATAAGATGATTCAGGCCAATTCCAATGATCTTGTGATGCCATCTACATCCACAGAGAGGACTGTGGAACTGAAAGTGGATTACTTGTGCAGCATGTTAATTGTAGAAATATGTATAGAAGAATCACACATATTTAAAATATACTGGATTACTTGCCATCTAGGGGAGGGGATGGCGGAAAGGGAGGCAAAAATTTGGACTACAAGATTTTGTAAGGGTCCGTATGGAAAAATTATCCATGCATACTAGAACTAGAAAATAAGATCAACTGAGGAATGGCAGAACAAGTTATGGTATGTGAATGAAATGGAGTAATATTATACTATAAGAAAAAGAAGAAAAAGACAGTCTTAGAGAGGTCTGGGAAGATTTATATGAATTGATGTGGGGCAAACTGAAAAGCAATAGTATTAAACTCTGAAAAGCTTAAGAACTCTCATCAACACAATGACCTACTACCATGAGTCTAGAAGACTCGTGTTGAAACATGCTACTCAATTTCATGATAGAGAGATTGATGGACTTAGAGTTTAGAACACAATTTTTTTTTGGATGTCCAATGATTGCTTTGTGATTAATTATATTTTAAGTGGTTTCATTTTTCTTGGTTTATTAATGGAGAGATAGGAGGGAGAAAATGAAGGCCTGAAAATAAAATTGACTTTTTTTAAAAAAGGAAATCTATTTAATGGAAGGATTCTGTGATTCTCCTCACCCCACCCCAAGAAATGGAATTATTTGAATGAGGATTCTTTACCTCAGAGTTTTCTTTCTCAGGGGCATTTAGAGATGCAATTAGTGAATGTTTCTTAAGTGTTTGAGAAAATCAGCTGAAAGGTGCTATGTAAATGCAAATTATTTGTGTAGGCACTGACTTAGTGTCTTCTTTAATTCTGAAAAACAAATGTAAATCATCTTGGCATTAAGATATATGTGATAAATTTAGGATCAGCTGCCAAAGACTATACAATTCAGCTTTTACGTTGCATGATAATTTTTGCAATGATTTTTTTTTTGATGTACAAAATCTAGTCAGTTGTCGTATAATTACAAAACCACTTAATATCTTTTACTTAGACTATTCCTGTTAGAAGGACTTTTTTAATGTGTTAGAAAATTTACTTATTATTATTTTTATTTTCCCTAATTACACATAAAAACTTTTTTTTTTTTAACATATTTCCATTTGTATCTTGTGGGGAGAGAAAATCAGAATGATGTGGTTAGTGAACCAAATGATGTGGTTAATGGCAGTGCAGAGAGTTGTGCGAATCCCTCTTTGATTGGCATGGGTCCAAAGTGAAAGAATTCTCGAATCCGAAATATTAGACTGGAAAAAATGGGTCAACTTCCCTCCTCCATGCCCAGAGATTCTCCTTTAAGCTGTGTCTTAATGCAGAGACAAACACTGGGCTTGAGAAAAATGCCTCAATCTCAACACCTGATACTCTCAACTCTCTTCTTCCCAGGGCAACTTCTCTTGGAAGCGGATGTGCTTTTCTTTTAATACAAATCTCTTTCAGACTTAGGCCTGTAGGAAACAGTCCGAGGAGACCCCACTCTCTATTCTGAGTTCGAGCAGGAGGAACATTGGAAAAACTATGTCAGCGAACACCACAGGGGCTGAACTGGCCCCCTGGTATCCTGCTCCCTGGCAGGAAATTGGAGTCTGGCCCTGTTTCCCCTTTTATCTCAGGACAGTCTGAACACCTCAGTGGCTGGTAAGCTGGGTAGGCAATGCTGATGCTGGCACTCCCTATGACTCCTTCCACCCCTCCCCCATAAGAGTGAGGAAAGTAGACCCCTTTAGCTAAATCTCTCATTATAAAAGAGCCAAGATGGAGAATTCTCTTTGCAGAGGTTCCTAACATGGCATCCTTACACTTGACATGCCAAGGGTCTCTGCCCACTGGAATCCAGTTTCCAGTTCCCTCTTCTCTTTATTTAACACCTTTTACTAAGTAGACTTGAACCTTACTTCCAAACCCCATAATAAATCTCTTTTATCAATCTAGTTTTTGGGGTCTGTAAATTCCTTTATAGAGGGGATTGTTGTGTCCCTACTAGACCTCATTTAATTCTGTATCCTTGTGACAAATCCAAAGGGGTTGCAGGGGAGCTCTATTTGCCTCCCTGTGCCCCAAACCTGCCACTAGACCTCAATTAAACCCTAATTTCATTTAGGTACCCCAATTCTAGACCTCAACAGTTTTACTGCTTTATAATAGAATTTTAGGTCTGATACTGCCAGGTACCAATGGTTCATTGCATTTTTTTTTCATTAATTCCCTTGATATTTTTGATCTTTTCTTTTTCCAGATGAATTTTGTTATTATTTTTTCCTAGCTCTATAAAATAAATTTTTGGCAGTTTGATTGGTATGGCACTGAATAAGTAGACTAATTCAGGTAGGATTCGAATTTTAATTATATTAGCTCAGTTTACCCATAAGCAATTGATAGTTTTCCAATTATTTAGATCTGACTTTCTTTGTGTGAAAGGTAATTGTTTTTATATAGTTTCTGGGTTTGTCTTGGTAGATAGATACCCAAATATTTTATTTTGTCCATAGTTATTTCTCTTGCTTCTGGGCTTTGTTGGTAATGTAGAAATGCTGATGATTTGTGTGGGTTTATTTTATATTCTGCAACTTTGCTAAAGTTGGTTTTTTTTTTAATTTTTTAATTTAATTTTTATTTTATTTTATAATTATAACTTTTTTTTTTTGACAGTACATATGCTTGGGTAATTTTTGTACAACATTATCCCTTGCACTTACTTCTATTCAGATTTTTTCCCTTCTTCCCCCAACCCCCTCCCCCAGATGGCAGGCAGTCTTATACATGTTAAATATATTACAGTATATTCTAGATACAATATATGTGTGTAGAACTGAATTTCTTGTTGCACAGGAAGAATTGGATTCAGAGGTAAAAATAACAGTTTACACTCATTTCCCAGTGTTCCTTTTCAGGATGTAGCTGATTCTGTCCATCATTAATCAATTGGAATTGGATTAGCTCTTCTCTATGTTGAAGATATCCACTTCCATCAGCATACATCCTCATACAGTATCATTGTTGAAGTGTAAAATGATCTTCTGGTTCTGCTCGTTTCACTTAGCATCAGTTGATGTAAGTCTCTGTATTTCTCCTGTTGGTCATTTCTTACAGAACAATAATATTCCATAACCTTCATATACCATAATTTACCCAACCATTCTCCAATTGATAGACATCCATTCATCTTCCAGCTTCTAGCCACTATGAAAAGGGCTGCCACAAACATTTTGGCACATACAGGTCCCTTTCCCTTCTTTAGTATTTCCTTGGGATATAAGCCCAGTAGTAGTATGGCTGGGTCAAAGGGTATGCACATTTTGATAACTTTTTGGGCATAATTCCAGATTGCTCTCCAGAATGGTTGGATTCTTTCACAACTCCACCAACAATGCATCAGTGTCCCAGTTTTCCCACAGCCCCTCCAACATTCATCATTATTTGTTCCTGTCATCTTAGCCAATCTGACAGGTGTGTAATGATATCTCAGAGTTGTCTTAATTTGCATTTCTCTGATCAATAGTGATTTGGAACACTCAAAATAGTTTTAATTTCATCATCTGAAAATTGTTCATATCCTTTGACCATTTATCAATTGGAGAATGGCTTGATTTCTTATAAATTAAAGTCAATTCTCTGTATATTTTGGAGATGAGGCCTTTATCAGAACCTTTAACTATAAAAATGTTTTCCCAATTTGTTACTTCCCTTCTAATCTTGTTTGCATTAGTTTTGTTTGTGCAGAAACTTTTTAATTTGGTGTAATCAAAATTTTCTATTTTGTGATCAATAATGGTTTCTAGTTCTCCCTTGGACACAAACTCCTTCCTCCTCCACAAGTCTGAGAGGTAAACCATCCCATGTTCTTCCAATTTATTTATGATTTCCTTCTTTATGCCTAAATCTTGGACCCATTTCGATCTAATCTTAGTATGTGGTGTTAAATGTGGGTCCATGCCTAGTTTCTGCCATACTAATTTCCAGTTTTCCCAGCAGTTTTTGTCAAACAATGAATTCTTATCCCAAAATTTGGGATCTTGGGGTTTGTCAAACACTAGATTGATATTTTTATTCACTATTTTGGCCTGTGAACCTAACCTATGCCATTGATCAATTAGTCTATTTCTTAGCCAATACCAAATGGTTTTGGTGACTGTTGCTTTATAATATAGTTCTAGATCAGGTACAGCTAGACCACCTTCATTTAATTTTTTTTTCATTACTTCCCTTGAAATTCTCGACCTTTTGTTGTTCCATATGAATTCTGTCATTATTTTTTCTAGGTTATTTAAATAGTTTCTTGGAAGTCTGATTGGTATAGCACTAAATAAATAGATTAGTTTAGGGAGTATTGTCATCTTAATTATATTCGCTCGGCCTATCCAAGAGCACTGAATGTCTTTCCAATTATTTAAATCTGACTTTATTTTTTGTGGCAAGTGTTTTGTAATTTTGCTCATATAATTCCTGGGTCTCCTTTGGTAGATATATTCCCAAATATTTTATACTATCGACCGTTATTTTGAATGGAATTTCTCTTTGTATCTCTTGCTGTTGGATTGTGTTGTTAATGTATAAAAATGCTGAGGATTTATGTGGATTTATTTTGTATCCTGCAACTTTGCTAAAATTCTGAATTATTTCTAATAGCTTTTTAGCAGAGTCTTTGGGGTTCTCTAAGTATACCATCATGTCATCTGCAAAAAGTGATAATTTGATTTCCTCATTTCCTACTCTAATTCCTTGAATCTCTTCCTCGGCTCTTATTGCCGAGGCTAGAGTTTCTAGTACTATATTGAAAAGTAATGGTGATAGTGGACAACCTTGTTTCAATCCTGATCTTATAGGGAAAGGTTCTAGTTTATCGCCATTACATATGATGTTTACTGAAGGTTTTAAATATATGCTCCTTATTATTTTAAGGAATAGTCCATTTATTCCTATACTCTCAAGCGTTTTTTAGTAGGAATGGATGTTGGATTTTATCAAATGCTTTTTCTGCATCTATTGAGATGATTATATGGTTTTTATTAATTTGATTATTAATATGGTCAATTATACTAATAGTTTTCCTAATATTAAACCAGCCCTGCATTCCTGGTATAAATCCCACTTGGTCATAGTGTATTATCCTGGGGATGATTTTCTGAAGTCTATTTGCTAATATCTTATTTAAGATTTTAGCATCAATATTCATTAAGGAAATTGGTCTATAGTTTTCTTTCTCAGTTTTCGATCTACCTGGTTTAGGTATCAGTACCATGTCTGTGTCATAGAAGGAATTCTGTAGGACTCCTTCAATCCCTATTTTTTCAAATAGTTTACATAGCATTGGAGTTAGTTGTTCTTTAAATGTTTGGTAGAATTCACATGTAAATCCATCTGGTCCTGGGGACTTTTTCTTAGGAAGTTGGTTAATAGCTTGGTCTATTTCTTTTTCTGAGATGGGACTATTTAGACTACTTACTTCTTCCTTTGTTAATCTGGGCAAGCTATATTTTTGAAGGTATTCTTCCATTTCATTTAAGTTATCGAATTTATCGGCATAAAGTTGAGTAAAGCAGCTCCTAACTATTGTTCTAATTTCCTCTTCATTAGTGGTGAGTTCACCCTTTTCATTTTCAAGACTAACAATTTGCTTTTTCCCTTTCCTTTTTCTAATCAGGTTTACTAAGGGTTTGTCTATTTTGTTGGTTTTTTCATAAAACCAACTCTTAGTTTTATTAATTAATTCAATATTTTTTTTACTTTCAATTTTATTAATCTCACCTTTTATTTTTTGGATTTCAAGTTTTGTGTTTGTCTGGGGGTTTTTAATTTGTTCCTTTTCTAGCAATTTTAGTTGTAAGCCCAATTCGTTGGCCCTCTCTTTTTCTATTTTATGCAAGTAGGCCTGTAGAGATATAAAACTTCCCCTTATTACTGCTTTGGCTGTATCCCACACATTTTGGTATGATGTCTCATTATTGTCATTTTCTTGGGTGAAGTTATTAATTATGTCTATGATTTGCTGTTTTACCCAATCATTCTTTAGTATAAGATTATTTAGTTTCCAATTATTTTTTGGTCTATTTTCCCCTGGCTTTTTATTAAATGTAATTTTGATTGCATTATAGTCTGAAAAGGATGCATTTACTATTTCTGCCTTACTGCATTTGATTTTGAGGTCTTTATGCCCTAGTATATGATCAATTTTTGTATAGGTTCCATGAACTGCTGAGAAGAAAGTATATTCCTTTCTGTTTCCATTTAGCTTTCTCCAAAGATCTATCATATCAAACTTTTCTAGTATTCTATTTACCTCTTTGACTTCTTTCTTATTTATTTTGTGGTTTGATTTATCTAATTCTGAGAGTGCAAGGTTGAGATCTCCCACTATTATAGTTTTGCTATCTATTTCCTCTTGCAGCTCTCTTAATTTCTCTTTTAAGAATTTAGATGCTGCACCACTTGGTGCATATATGTTTAATATTGATACTGCTTCATTATTGATGCTGCCCTTTAGCAGGATATAATGCCCTTCCTTATCTCTTTTAATTAGATCAATTTTTGTTTTTGCTTGATCTGAGATGAGGATGGCTACTCCTGCTTTTTTGGTTTTGCCTGAAGCATAATAGATTCTGCTCCACCCTTTTACTTTTAGTTTGAATGTCTCACCCTGTTTCAGGTGTGTTTCCTATAAAAAACACATAGTAGGATTCTGACTTTTAATCCAGTCTGCTAACTGCTTCCTCTTTATGAGGCAGTTTGCCCCATTCACATTTATGGTTAGAAGGACTAATTCTATATTGCTTCCCATCCTATTAACCCCCTGCTTATGCTTTTCCCCTTTCCTTCTCTCTTACCCCCCTACCCAGTATTAAACTGGTGAACACCACTCGCTTTTCACAGCCCTCCCTTTTTAGGATCCCTCCCCCATCTTAAAGATCCTCCCCTTATTTTACCCCTTTCCCTGAAATTTCTGTATTCCCTTCCCCTTAGCTTACTCCTTCCCTTTCACTTTTCAATGAAGTTGAAGAAGTTTCACCATAAATCGAATATGTCTATTGATACACATTATGTTCATCTCCCTCCTTTCTTTCTCTCAGATATAATAGGTTACCTTTGCCTCTTCATGAGATGTAGTACCACCACTTTACACTTTTTTATGATATAATTTCTTTTCCACTTCTAGTTTCTAAAACAAATTGTACATATATTCTTTACATATTTTTTTTGGCAGAAGTATAGTTCTCAAGATTTCTTTTTACCTTTTTAGAAATCTCTTGAGTTCTGTATTTGAAGATCAAACCTTTTATGTAGGTCTAGTTTTTTCATCAAAAATAGATGGAATTCATTTATTTCATTAAATGTCCATCTTCTTCCCTGGAAAACGATGCTCATTCTTGCTGGGTAAGTTATTCTTGGCTGCATACCAAGTTCCTTAGCCTTTCAGAATATCATGTTCCAGACCCTTCGTTCTTTTAATGTGGACGCTGCTAGATCCTGGGTTATCCTTATTGTGGATCCTCCATATCTAAATTCCTTTTTTCTAGCAGCTTCCAATATCTTTTCCTTTGTCTGATGGTTCTTGAACTTGGCCACTATATTTCTTGGCGTTTTGATTTTAAGGTCCCTTTCAGTAGGTGATGGATGAATTTTTTCAATGTCTATTTTACCCTCTGTTTCCAGAACATCTGGGCAGTTCTCTTTGATAATTTCCGAAAAAATGGTGCCCAAGCTCTTTTTTTCCTCCCATTTTTCAGGGAATCCGATTATTCTCAAATTGTCTCTCCTGGATCTGTTTTCCAGGTCTGTTGTCTTTCTGGTAAGGTACTTGACATTCTTTTCAATTGTTTCATTTCTCTGGTTTTGCTTGACTATCTCTTGGTTTCTCCTTGAGTCATTCATTTCTACTTGTTCCAGTCTAATTTTCAATGATGTATTTTCTTCACTCACTTTTTTTATATCTCTTTGTAATTGTTCAATTGAGTTTTTATCTTCTATGGAATTTTTTTCCATTTTTTCCATTTTATTTTTTAGAGAGCTGTTTTCTTTTTCCAGCTCACTAATCCTGTTTTCCTTGGAGTTGTTTACCTTTTCCAGCTCACTAATCCTGTTTCTCAATGATTTGATTTCTTTATCCACTCTGTCTTTGAATGCATGGGATGACTTCTCCAGGCTCTCTTGCCAAGCTTCCCTTTCCTTTTCCCATTTCTCTTCCAGCTCTCTTGTGAGAGCCTTTTTGATTTCCTCTATGAGATTCTTTTGTATGGAGGAGCAGCTCATATCCTTCTTAGGGGATTCATCTGGGGACAGTCTGTTTTTAGTCTCCTCAGTGTTTGAAGTCTGCTCCCTCTCCACACAGAAGCTGTCAATGGTTAGAGCCCTTTTGAATTTTTTGTTCATTTTGTCAGAGTAGGAATCAAAGAAAACAAACTGACAAGAGAAACAATTGGTCTGTTTTGTGGGGGATAGGGCTGGATGGTGTTAATGGGCTTCCTCTACAGACTGGGGGTAGGGCAGCAGAGAGCCACTAACAGAACAGCAATGACTGTACTGAGTCTGCACTCTGAGGCTCTGAGAATGCACAGAGTCAGTCCAAGTGGGGGTTGTGGGTGGCCGGGTTCTGAGAGACGCTGGCTTTCTGGGGTTTTAATCTTCACCTCCGGTGTTTACACCCTCTCTGCTGCTCCTGGCTTGCTGCCGGAGTATCCACACTGGGGAAAAAGTCTTTTCGCAGAAACGGCAGAGATCGTACCCCTCCCCCTCTGGTCTGAGCTGTGTGAGCTGTCTGTCTCACTCTGGCTGCCTGCCCTCAGTCTCCACCCAGTCTGATTGACCCTCCCCCGAGCACACACAGACCTTTTCTGGCGACTTTCAAGGATGTCTTCTCTTGGTGATTATTTGTGGATTTCTTTCTGGGTCAAGCATTAAGTCTGAGGCTTGTCATGAAGTAAGTTCTGAGAGAAAACGAGGAGCTCAAGCAGCTGTCTGCCTCCACACCGCCATCTTGGCCGGAAGTCCCTAAAGTTATTGTTTTTTGAATAGTTTTTTAGTTGATTCTCTAAGTATACCATCATATCATCTTCAAAGAATGATGGTTTTATTTCCTCATTGCCTACTGTAATTCAGGAAGGAAGATTTTTAAAAGTTAATGCAAGAAATAATTTAATTTTCCTCTTTCCTTTTTTGCCACCTTTCACTAACAAACAAGGCCTGGAACTAGATTTTGATAATCTTGCCCCAACCTGAAAGGAAAGCGGCAAGAACACAATAATGACACAAAAGGGAAAAAAATCGCATTATAGTGAGATATTATGCCTTTTGGGGAGGTTATCATAGTCAAAATAATATCTATGTGAATTAATTGTCTTTCTTCAACTGTTCTGTTTTGGGCCTGGGTATTCCACCTTGTTCCCTGTAAAATTAAAAGATTTATTACAATAGCAAAGCATTAATAAAATTTTACTGTTGTAAAAATCACTAACTAATTTTTCTATGATGGCTCATTGACTTTTTTATTTATTTTCTACCATGATACATTTTAGAAAATTAGGAGGCTATCATTATGATATAAAACTTTGTTAAAGTCAGTTCCAATAGCAGAATATGTTCTTGGGAATGATGATGTAAGTCAATTAAATACAGTAAGTTCTGCTATAACTAGGTATATGTATTCCCCAAGGCACTGATATGCAGAATTGAGCAATAAAAATCACAAGGCTTTTGACCTGGAACCTGATTCCTATAGGCTTGGGCTGACAAAGTCTGAACAAGTTGAACAAGTGAAAACACTGAAAGGGATAGAAGAGTGGTCCAATCTTCCTCTACTTATAGATCCCACTGCTTCAAGAAGACATACAGAAATTATGGCGATTTACCTTATAAAAGACCTGAAGCTTTCTACAGAAATTGCAGCTTTTGAGTTATTATGAAGGAGTATAGTTTTCTGCATTCTTCCTATTTCTCAATAATGAAATTGGCAGAGGCTAATTCAAAATGTGAATTGTGTTCAAAATGTTCCCTATTAAAATCAATTGAATTGGTCCAAATTTGAGATTTCACTTGTATTTCAATTTGGTAAATGTTTATATGAAATGCAAAGGAGAAGAAATCTGATTTTTCCATTAGAAATAATATTATCATAGAGAGTTAAATTCTTCTTTAAAGATCATAAGTTGGATATCTCTTCAACTTTTAATTGAAATGATTTTTCAACTCTAGCTGCAACTATGCCATAGTAAGTGGTGGAAAGGATATATAAATCAAGTAAATGGGCTATAAAGTGTATATCCTGGTCCAGGCTCAGTTTCTATATCCCATTCTGAATTCGCCCAGAATGGGTCTAAATGTTTAGGGCCTATTTAAAGGGCTCAGATTTTCTCTCTCCTCTTATTAGGCTTTCATCTGAAGTTTACTTTAGGAAAATAATCAATAAACCCCATTTGGAGTTTTCTTGGCAAAGATAATGGAGCAGTTTGTAATTTTTTCCCTTCCAGCTCATTTTAAAAATGAGGAAACTTGGGGGCAGCTAGGTGGTCCAGTGGATAGAGCACCAGCCCTGAATTCAGGAGGACCCGAGTTCAGCTCTGGTCTCAGACACTTAACAATTCCTAGCTGTGTGACCCTGGGCAAGTCAGTTAACACCAGTCTCAGGAAAAAAAAAAAAAAAAAAAAAAAAGAGGAAACTGAGGCAAATGGGGTTAAATGGCTTGCCTAGGATTACATAGTAATAAATGTCTGAGGCCAGATTTGAACTCATGAAGATAAATCTTTCCTGATTCTAGGCCCACTGCTCTATCCATTGAACCACTATTATACTACATTTTCCCTAAATGTGGTATAAGGGAAAGAGGATGTGATTCTTCAACTTAATCCTGCCATTCCCCAGCTCAGTTGACGTAGACATACAATATAATCACACTCTTGAAGTTTTAATGTGTTTAATGTGTTAACAAGGCATAATACCCAGTGATCTATTTATGAGGTCCAAACACCTGTCTGATTGAATTAAGAAAGGAACAGTGCTACTGGCTGAGTAAACAAATTACCTACATCCCTGGGGTCTTTAAATAAATAGCTAAACCCTGTTAGTAGTCAGTGAACATTCATTAAGCCCCTTGTATATAAAAAAAAAGTTTAAAAAATAGTTCTTGCTTTCAGTGAGGTCACAGTTTAAGGGGGAATAAACATGAAAACAATTACAGGTAAGATATATGTAGAATAATTTGGATATAGTATTTTATTTTCAAAGATCAATCTTCTCTCTCTCATTTCTGTGCTCTTCCACCCCTATTAAGAAAGTAAGAAAAAAAAAACTGTTGTTACAAGCAATTTTTCATTCATCATATTGAAAAAAAATTCAGCTTCAATTTGCACTCTGAGTCTATTATCTCTCTGTCAGGAGATGGGCACCATGTTTCATCATAAATCCTTAGAATATGTAATTGGTCATTATGTTGATCAGAAATCCCAAGTGTCCTTGTTTCCTTGATTGTTTCATTCCTTCTTTTCTTTCTTCTATTTTTTTCCTTTCTCTCTTTCCATTCTCTTTCCCTCTCTCTCTTTTTAAATATTTTGTTTTAATCAGCCAAGATCTCTTCTCTCACCTTTCTCCCTTAACATCCTCTCCCATAGGAGATTCAGTATTCACATGACTGTCTTCCTGATGAGGGAGCAACCCAGCTATAGCACTATATATAAGGAATCATGGTAAACAAAACAAAACAAAGTCTTCCCAAGAGTCAGAAAAAAGGATAATCAAGAGAAACGAGAAACTTTAAATCAAAGGACAGATTTGTGGTCTGTGACTGGATCTTATCATTCCATTTCTGAATCCAACTTGAATATGCCTGGATTACAAGATGCCAAGGAGTGACTGGAAGTCACAGATATCAGGGTTTAATAGATTGTGTATGGGGGAGGGAAGAGTACATTCCCTTAAATTGTGTTCCAATGCAATATAAGTATAATGATCATCTTGTATTTTTTGCCTTCTAAAAGCCATTGTTATATTAGAAGAGGAAGAAATTCAGGTACAGAAAAAGTTTTGAAAGCCTAATTGATGGAATCAGAAAAATTCACAACAAAACCTATTGCAAACATATATAATCAATCAAAATAAACTTCCCCTTTGCCCATGTCTTTTAAAAATATTTATTAATTTTGTATTCACTTCTCTATCTGAACACAAGTAGCACAGTATATATTTAGTTCTCTGAAATCTTAGTTGATCTTTACACTGATAATCTGGCATATTTATATACGATATACAAAAAAGTATTTCATCACATTTATGGACTATAACTTGTTAATCTATTCCCCAATTTATGGGCATCTTAAAAAAATTCTTATTTTTTGCTATCTCAGTTATATTTTTCTCCATTCTTACTATTTATTTTTCTCAGAAATAGCTTTTTCCTTAATCTACTCTCTAATTTCTCCTTTCCTCTTTCCCCCTTTTTCCACCTGGCCCCATTGTTGAAAGAATTAGATTTCTGTATTTGTTAGGTTCTTACTAAGTGCTAAGTACTTGGCAGTTCTCTAGCTCAGAATTCACACCTTTGGTTCGGACCTTTAAGGGGAGTTTATACCTTTGTATTTCTGAAGAGGAGTTTACATATTTAGAGGAGTTTACACCTTTAAAAGGAGCAAGTTCATTGGCTGAGTCTCATCTTGTGTTAGGAAATCCAATGATTCCTGATGGTTTTAAAGTTCTTTAACAGTCTTATCTTGTGTTAGGGAACTCTCTTCCTAAATCTCTGTGTCTTCTCTTTCTTCCAGACCACTCTCTCTCTAGTCACAGGTGTCCTTCAGAGGTCAGTCCTGGGCTCTCTTTTTTCCCCTCTACATTAATTCACTTAGTGATATCATCAGTTCCTGCGATGGTCCAGTCTAGCTCCTCTGAAGGGCTCAGGATAAGTCCTTAAATGCGAAGGTCTGGGCTAGCTCCTCTGAAGGGCTCAGAATAAGTCCTTGTCAGGATAAGCAAAAGTCCTTGCCCCACGTTGTGGATGCCAATTTGTAACGTGCTGTTGTCTCCAGAAGCTGCCGATCGCTCTCTGGGAGGAGATCTGCTGTGTCAACTCAAATCTCTCAGACAGATTCTTCTTCCTGTAGAGAACCGTTGTCTCCAGACACTTGCAGTTAACTCTCGTCCAGAGTAGTGACTTCCCTCTTTTATCCTCCCAGAGAATGGGTGTGGGATAATGCAAGGGCTTCTGGGAAAAATTACTTCAACCAATGAACTTGCTCCTCCTAAGCATGCAAGCCCTTCTCCAGAAATTCACAAGTAAAACTCCCAGTCATGGTCGGAACTAGAGAATTGTCAAGTACTGACAGCACTTAGTAAAAACCTAACATCTCATTATCTCATTAGCACTTAGTAAGAACCTAACATATATTCAATTTCTGTATTCTTTTTTCTTCTGACCTGTTCAGTTGAGTGAGGTTCAGATGTTAGCCACTTTCCTTTCCTCATTCATTCTCTTTATTTATATAGATGCATATTTGTGCAACTTGATTATGTGATATAATTTTTCTAACTTTCTTTTCCGTTACTCCCCTGCCTCCAATATATTTCTCTTTCCCTCTCTTTCTGTTCTTTTCTTAAGATTATCAAGACCTAAAAGAACCACTCCCAGGCCTTGTCTAATTGGACTCCTCTGAACCATGATGATGATAGGGTTCAGAGAGGACTCATCTATCATCTCTTCATATTCGAATATAAGTATTTTATCTTTGTTTATCTTTCTATGTTTTTCTTAATTCAAAGTTTCTGTACAGTTCTGATCTTTTTATCAGAAATATTTAGAAGTCCTCTATTTCATTAAAAATACATTTCCCCCTTGTAGCATTATATTCAGTTTTGTTGAGTGAATTATTTTTTTTGCTAAAAACTCATGTTCTTTGCCTTCTGCAATATTATATTCCAAGTAATACACTCCTTTATAGTAATGGCTGTCAAATTGCCAATAATATCATGTGTGATCCTGACTACAGCTCTTTGGTTTTTGAATTCTTTCTTTTTGGCTTCTTGCAGTCAGAGTTTTTTTCTTTGACCTAGAAGCTCTAGATTTGGACTATGAAATTCCTGAAAATCTTTACATGGGGTTTATTTCAGAAAGTCATTGGTAGATTCTTTTTTTGGCTACTTTGTCCCCTGGTACTAAGAAATGGAAGTGCTTTTCTTTTAAGATTTCTTGAAATAGGATATATAGGCCTTTTTTTTTTTTTTTTTTTTTTTTTTTTTTTTTTTTTTGGTTATGGTACTCAGATAGTCCAATGATTCTTAAATTCTTTTAATTTCAATTTTTTTTCTAGGTTAATTTTTAAATTTGCTGTAAGGGGACATCTTATAATTTCTTCTTTTGTTTCCTTCTAATTATTTTTTACTTTGTTTTTAATATGTCTTATTATCTCAAGGAGTCATTAGCTTTCTGATTTTCACGGGCAAGGTTTTGTACCTGTTGTTCCAACTAATGCCTTTTCTAATACATTCTTCTATAACTTTGATAAAATTGTTATGGGATGCTCCAGAAATTACAAAAAAAATTAATATGATACAATACACAAAATAAGTCTTTGGTAAATATGCTTTGGTCTCACAATTAAAATTTCTTGGTAAAATGTCCATCACCCTCCAACTCTATTTCATAAAGTTGGTACCAGAAAAATCAGGGGGAAAAACAGCTTAAAATTTGAAACTTCATTTTGTTGAGGTTTTTTTTAGGAGTATACTCAATTTTTTTTCCCTTACTAGACTTGAAATAGAATTTTTCAGCACCTTTAGTGTTGGAAATATTGCTTCAAATAAAGAACGAGGGTGCTGACATAAATAAAGAAAGCAAGATGTAGATTGACAAAGTTATTTTCAGAAAATACAGCTACATTATTTTTGAAAAGTACATACTAAAATTAATAAAAATGACAAGTATAAAAAAATCATTAAACTAAAAACCAAGAGGATTGTAGGTGTAATATTCATTGGAACAACAGTGAGTATTTAAATAGATTTTATCAAATGTTAAAGAAAAAATTTTTAGTATTTTATTTTAAGAGACTAATCAACCAGCTTACAACTGTCACTGTTTATTCAAGATATCTAAGATTATCATATGTCTATGAATAACTGGTAATTTTATTAACTTTATCAAGCACATTTATTTATTTATTTTATTAGAGCTTTTTATGTACAAAACATATGCATGGATAATTCCTCAACATTGACCCTTGCAAAAACCTCTGTTTTATCAATCACATATTTGACTTAATTGCTAGTTAAATGATTGAGTTATGATACTGAAATAGGATAATTACCTATCTCAGTGTTATTTTCTCTTTCTAATCAAGAAGAAATCTAAGAATTAATAGATAAAATAATTGGTCAGATCATTAATAGATCACTATTATTTCCTGGATTATTATGCCAAACACATTCCATTTACTGGATATTTTCTTGTTGAAGAATAAATAGCGATATCTTTTTGGTTAATTTGTTAGGTAAAAGGAATTTAACATTTGAAAGTTATGATGCAGTTTTATTTGAATTATTAGGTTTATATGAATTTACATTTTTTTATTTCAAAAGAAAAAGTTCTAAAAGGAGGATAATTTAAACCAGATGATTCGGAACTGAGCTGTGGTTTAGAATCGTAATAGTAGATTAACAAACATTTACTGTGTGCTAGGCACTGTGCTAAGCGTAAAGGATAAAAAGAAAGGAGAACACTGTATCTGCCCTCAATTCTCATGGCTAAGCTGCCAAATGCACGCGCACACACACACACACACACACACACACACACACACACACACACACACACACCTCAACAGGGGCTCGGTGACTTGCCCGGGGTTACACAGCTATAAGTGTTAAGTGTCTAAGGTCACATTTGAATCAGGTCCTCATGACTCCAGAGTTGGTGCTCTATCGATTATGCCATTTAACTGCCCCATTGACCACCCTATTTTCTTAATCTATATCTTTTAAGACCTTCCTCTTCAAGGCTACTTTGCATTAGATTGTGTGTGTGTGTGTGTGTGTGTGTGTTGGCCAGAATATACATTCCTTGAGGGCAAGATTCTAATTTTCAAAAACTTTTTTCTTTTTTTTTTTTAATTATTTTTTTTTTTTGTTATACATGTACACTAATTTTTAAAATACACATTTCTTTATGAATCATGTTAGGAGAGAAAAATCAGAACAACAAGGAAAAGAACATAGCAGGTACTGATTTACATTCAATCTCCATAGTTCTTTCTTTGAATGTGGATGGCCTTTTCTATCCAAAGTATACTGGAATTTCCTTGGATCATTGAATTGCTGAGAAGAACCAAAATTTTCATAGCTGATCATTGCACAATCTTGTTGTTTCTGTGTACAATGTATTCTTGGTTCTACTTGTTCTAGTCATCATCAGTTCATGTAAATCTTTCCAGACCTTTCTAACATCATCTTGTTCATCATTTTGAATAGAATAATAATATTCCATTACTTTCATATTCCACAACTTGTTCAGCCATTCCCCAATTGATGGGCAACTACTCAGTTTCCAATTGCAAGATTCTATTTTGCTTTTGTCTCCATATCTTCACTTCCTTAGACATTGGCTTATACATAGTAAATGCTTAATAAATAAAGGTTGGTTGATTGATTGGGTTTCATTTTCTCCAGGATAAAAAAATAGTTTCTTTAATTTAAAAACCTTCCACATGAGGGCAGCTAGGTGGCGCAGTGAATAGAGCACCAGCCCTGAATTCAGGAGGACCCGAGTTCAAATGTGGTCTCAGACACTTAACATGTCCTAACTGTGTGACCCTGGGCAAGTCACTTAACCCCAGCCTCAAAAAAAAAAAAAAAAAAAAAAAAAAAAGAAAGAAAAGAAAAGAAAAGAAACCTTTCACATCTGCTTCAACCTACCTCTTCAGGCTAATTTCACATTATTCCTCTTCATACATTCTATGTTCAGTAATACTGGGCTAGTTGTTTCCTGAACTCTATAATTTAACTCAATATTCTGTCTCCTACTTCTGTTAGTTTGCATAGGCTGCAGTCATGCCTGAAATGCAGTCCATGTCATTTCTACCTCTTACCTTCTTTCAAATTTGAGCTTAGGTAACTCCACTTACTGGAAGCCTCTTCCTGATCCCCTTTGTTGTTAGTATTTTGTCCTTCCTCAATCTATCTTATATTTGCTTCTCTGTTTATCTGTTGGATACCCAAAAGAATGTAAGCTTCTTAAAGGAAGAGGCTGTTTTTTCTTCTTTTTCATATTTATATCTCCATCATCTAGCATCGTAACATAAAAATAATAAGTGCTTAAGGCACATTGAATTAAATAAAAGAAGTCCCATAGAGCACTTTATGATAGCAAATTTGATTGGCAGGCTGAATATTTGAGAACAATTTTAACATCTTTCACTAATTTTTACATCTTTCAAATGCAAACAAAATTAAATGATTTTATCATATCAGGTGATCCTAATTCTTTTTTTTTTGCTTAATTTTTTTTATCATAAATACAATTACAATTAATAAAATGATAAAACACATCTACTAAATAAAGATGAAAACATTATATAAATCTTTAGCATTTCACAGTATAGAATCAAGTGAATTAAGAACAGACATTTTAAAAATGTTTTTATCTTGTGTCCTTTTAAAAATCTATCTGAAATTCAGCTATTTTTGGTTCAAAGTGATCCCAATTCTACGGTGGTAAAGCTTTTCAGGGCAAAAAAAAAGTAAAAAAAATTACTTTATAATGATCATTCTCTTGTCAGAATAGAAAGAAAATGTTCATTTTTCAGCTTTGCAAAGTTAATGAAGTTTTCCAGGCAGAAGCCCCCAGTTGGCTTTACAATATCACTAGTTCTGTTCACTAAAAAAAAGTTCTAACTCTTCTCCACATTTAAGGATTTTTTTCCCTTAAATCCTATCTTGTTTATAATTATTCAGTCAATCTAGCTTTTTATGTCATGGCAAAAACATAGTAATTATAACACTTTGAAGAACACAATGCTATTCAATTTTTACTCTATGTGGAAGACTACAGAGGCAAATCTTTTCCTTTGGGACACAAAGACAGGGTAAATTTGGCATCTTGTCATCTTAGCCAATCTAATAGATGTGAGGTGGTCCTTCAGAGTTGTCTTACTTTGCATTTCTCTAATCAATAGTGATTTGCAACATTTTTTTTTCACATGACTATACGTGGCTTTAATTTCTTCATCTAAAAATTGTCTGCTCATATACTTTGACCATTTATCAATTTGGGAATGACTTATATTCTTATGAATTTGAGTCAGTTCTCTGTATATTTTAGAAATGAAGTCTTTATCAGAAACACTGGCTATAAACAATTTCCCCAAATTTTCTTCTTCACTTCTAATTTTGGCTGCATTAGTTTTATTTGTGCAAAATCTTTTTAATTTAATAGAATCAAAATTTTTAAAAAATATTTTTTGGGCTACAGATTTGTAGTGGTATTGCTGGGGCAAAGGGTGTGTATGGTTTTATAGTCCTATGGTCATGGTTCCAAACTGCTCTCTAGAACATTGGGTCACTTCATAACTCCACATTTCCTTTTTCTGTCTTATTTAATAGGTATCAGGTTGTATTGTTTTAATTTGCATTTCACTAATCAATAGTGATTTAGAGCAATTTTTAATATGAATATAGATAGCTTTCATTACCTCCTTTAAAAACGACCTGTTCATATCCTTTGATTATCTAACAATTAGATAATGGCTCATGTTTTTCTAAATTTGATTCAATTCTCTATATTTTTGAGAAATGAGGTCTTTATCAGAGAAACTTGCTATAATTTTTTCACAATTATAATTACTAACCGCATTTCCCTCTACTCTATTTATTCCTGTTTAATCCTTTTGTCTCTCTGTCTCTTTCTTTTTTTACATCCTCCCTTCTATCACCCCTCTTCTTTTATCTTCTCCTCCTCTTACTTTTAAGATAGACTCCTATGCCTAATTGACCATATATGTTATTCCCTCTTTGAATCAACTTTGATGAGAATTTCAAGTATTGTTTGCTACCATCACCACCTAGCACTAATTATAGAGGAAATAATCATTTTAAAATCCTCTAAATCACTATTGATTAGAGAAATGTAAATTAAAATAATTCTGAGATATCGCCTCACTTCTATCCAATTGGCTAATAAAATAGAAAAGAAAAACAACAAATTGGAATCCTAAAGCATTATTGGTGGAGTTGTAAATTGATCTAACCATTCTGGAGAACAATTTGGAAATATGCTTAAAAGGGCTATAAAACCATACACACTCTTTGACTCAGCAATACTACTACTACTAGGTCTATATTTCAGAGATTTTTTAAAAAAGACAGAAACTTATATGGTTTGACTTTTATGGTCAAAAGTATTTATAACAGCTCTTTTACTAGTGGCAAAGAATTGTAAATTAAGGGAATGCCCATTAATTTGGGAATGACTGAACAAGGTGTGATTTATGATTATGATGGAATACTGTTGTGCTACAAGAAATGACGAGAGGACATTTTCAGAAAAAACCTACAAAGACTAATCATGAACTGATGCTAAGTGAAGTAAGCGGAACCAGGAGAACATTGGACACAGAAACAACAATCTTGTATGATGACCAACTTTGAATGACTTATCTAATAGCTACAATTATCTTAAATAATTCCAATGGACTCATTATGAAAAATGCTTTTCATCTTCAGAGAATGAATTTAGGGTGTCTGAATGCAGATTGAAACATACTTTCCCTTCTTTAAACTTGGTTTATATTTTGGTTTTTTTGTTATTTTTGGCTTGTTGTCTTTTACAACATGATTAATATGGAAGTACGTTTTCCCTGACTGCACATGTATAACTGATAGCAAATTGCTTGCCTTTCTCAGTAAGAAGAAAGGAGAGGGAGGGAAAAAATTAGAACATGAATTCTTTTAATTAATTAAAATATAAAAAAAAATAAAATATCAAATAAAAATTATGTTCTTCTATGTTTTATTTTTTTCTCCCTTCCATGTCCTTCTAATTGACCAATAAAATGTCACTAATTCCTATTTTCCCTTCCCTCCTCCTCCCATTGTAATGGCTCTCTATTACCTTTAGGATAAAATATAAAACTTCTGGGTTTTTTAAGCCCTTCATAACTTTGTAATTTTCTACCTTTCTACTCTTCTGATACTTTACTTAGCCCCATATCTTGTGTAATCTAGTAACACTGGCCTCCTTTCTATTTCCTGAACATCACAGTCCATCTCCCAATTCTGTGTAGTTTTACTGGCTGTGCCCTATGTTTGGAATTCATTCCCTTTTCTTTTTTTTTTTGACTTCTGGTTTCCCAGGCTTTCTTCAAGTCTCACATACAATTCCACCTTCTATAAGAAGCCTTTCTTGGTTCTCCTTAATTCTAGTACCTCCTCCATTGGTTATCTATAAAGTATCCTGTATGTATCTTGTTCATAGATAGTTGTTTGCATGTTGTATCCCCCATTAGACCATAAACTCCTTAAGAATAAGGACTTTATTTTTTACCCTTCTTTGTATTCTCAGTACTTTGCAAACAGACTGGAACATAGTAGATATTTGAGAATTGGTTACTGACTTGATTAGAATTTTTTTTTTTTTTTACATAAGCATTCTTTTTTTCTTTAGAGCTATATCAAGGGGTAAACATAGTTTAGTGACTTTTTACAGAAACTTCCTGATTGTTTTCTAGAATGGTTAGAGACATTCACAGCTTTATTACCAATTCTTCATTTTGTTTTTTAGCAGCTTTTCCAACATTTATTAGTATTTTTTGTCATCTTTACCAATACAATAGGTCTAAAATGGAACCTCAGAATTGCTTTAATTTGTATTTTTTTCTATTATTTGTGATTTGGAGCTTTTTTTATGTGGTTGTAAACAGCTTGAATCAATTTCAATTTACCACTTACTTTAATAAAGAGATTATTTATGATGGACTTTTATGTTACCAGTGCTTTCTGGAAGTAAAGATTGTAATTGTTGTTAAATTTATTTATTTATTTATTTATTTATTTGTTTGTTTATTTATTTATTTAGTATTTTCCCCTAGTTACATTTAAAACAATAATATTTTTTACATTTGTTTTTTTTTTTAAACTTTTGAGTTTCAGATTCTTTTCCCTTACCTCACCCCCAACACTCATTAAGAAACCACAATTGAAGTTATGTAAAACAAAGCCATGTTGTGAGAGAAAACATAGATCTCTCACCCTAAAAAACAAACACAAACCTCAAAAAAAAAGTAAGAGAGAGAGACAGAGAGACAGACAAAGAGAGAAACAGAGAGAGAAAGAGAGAGGGAGGGAGGGAAAGAGAAAATATACTTCAATCTCTATTCAGATACAATGAGTTCCTTCTCTGGGTATAGATAGGATTTTTTATGGAAAGCCTTTGAGAGTAGTTGTGAATCATTGTACTGCTGAAAATAGCAAAGTCATTTACAACTGATCATCCCAGAACATTGCTATTTTTTTGTATATAGTATATTTCACTTTACTTGAGTTCATAGATAGCTTTCCAGGTATTTTTGAGAGCATTCTGCTCATTATATGCCATAGAACAATGACTCCCCATCATAATCATATACCACAATTTATTCAGCCATTTGCCAATTGTTGGACATCTCTTCAATTTTTTTTCTCTGAGAAGAGAGCTTCTATAAATATTTTGTATGTATAAGTCCTTTTCCTTTTTTCCTTTTAATATCTTTTGGGATTTATGCCTAGTAATGATATTATTAATCCAAAAGATGTACATAAATTTATAGCCCTTTGGGCATAGATTCTATCTTTTGATAATAAATTGAGGTATAACTCTCTCTCTCTCTTTTTTTTTTTTTTTTAATAAATTTGACTCAGTTTCCTCTATGTTTGAGAAATGCGGCCTTTTCAGAGACACTTGCTTCAAAATTTTTTTTACAATTACTATTGCTTAATTGTATTCCCCCCATTTATTCTTTTCCTTTTCTTTCCTTTCACCCTGTCCATTCTCAAAAATATTTTGTTACTGACCATTCTCCACTAATTATGCCCTCTCTTTTATCACCCTCTCCTGTTCCCTTATCTCATTCTCCTCTTACTTTCCTGAAGGGTAAGGTAGATTTCTATATTCATATTGATTGTGTATGTTATTTCCTCTTTGAGCCAGTTCTGATGAGGATAAGGTTCACATATCTTTTCCTCCCCCTTCCATAAAAGCTTTTTTCCCTTTTTATGGCAAATAATTTATACTATTCCATTTTTCCCTTTCCCTTTCTCCCAGTATATTCTTCTCTCACCCATATTTTATTTTTTATTTATTTTTATTTTTTTAATTATATATATATATATTTTATAATATTATCCCTTGTATTCATTTTTCCAAATTACCCCCCCTCCCTCTATTCCCTCCCCCCGACGACAGGCAATCCCATACATCCTACATGTGTTACAATATAGTCTAGGTACAATACATGTGTGTGAATATCATTTTCTTGTTGCACAATAAACATTAGAATCCGAAGGTACATGCAACCTGGGCAGACAGATATTAGTGCTAACAATTTACATTCCCCTCCCAGTGTTTCTTCTCTGGGTCTCACCCATATTTTAAAAAAAAAGATATTATCCCTTCATATTTAACTCACACCTGTGAACTGTCTATATATAGAGAGAGAATATATTATATATATATGTATATATGCTCTCTATATAATAACTATATATTCTCTCTCTCTCTCTCTCTATATATATATATATATAGTTCTTCTAACTGACACAGTAATGAGAAAGTTCTAATGGGTTACAATCATCTTCCCATACAAGAATGTAAACAGATAAACCTTATTAAGTCCCTTTTGGTATTTCTTTCCTCATTACCTTCTTATGCTTCTCTTTAGTCCTATATTTAAAAATCAAATTTTCCATTCAGGTCTGATTTTTTTCATCTTGATTGCTTGAAAATTCTTTATTTCATTGAATTTCCACCTTTTCCCCTGACAGATTATATTCAATTTTCCTGGGTAGGTGATTCTTGGTTATAATTCTAGCTCTTTTATCCTCTGGAATATAATATTCTAAGTCCTCCTATTTTTTTTAATGATAGTTTTTTTTATTTTCAAGATATATGCAAAGATGGTTCTTAACATTCGCCTTTGCAAACCCTTGTGTTCCAGTTTTTCTCCCTTCCTTTTCTCCTTCTCCTTCCCTAGAAAGCGAGTAATTCAATATGTGTTAAACATATGCAGTTCTTTTATACTTATTTCCAGTAATGCTGCACAAGAAAAATCAGATGAAAAGGGAAAAAATGAAAGAAAAAAAGCAAGTAAACAACAACAAAAAAGTGAAAATGCTATGTTGTGGTCCACACTCAGTTCCCACAGTCCTCTCTCTCTGGGTATAGATGGTTTTCTTCATTACAAGATCATTGGAACTGGCCTGAGTCACCTCATTGTTGATGAGAGCCACATCCATCAGAATTGATCATCGCATAATCTTTTTGTTGCTGTGTATAATGATCTCCTGGATGCTCACTTCACTCAGCATCAATTCATGTAAGTCTCTCCAAGCCTCTCTGAAATCATTCTGTTGGTCATTTCTTACAGAACAATAATATCCCATAGCATTCATATACCATAATTTATTAAGCCATTCTCTAATTGATGGGCATCCACTCAGTTTCCAGTTTCTTGCCATTACAAAGAGGGCTGCCACAAACATTTTTGCACAAATGAGTCCTTTTTCCTCCTTTATGATTTATTTGGGATATAATCCCAGTAGAAACACAGTGTGATCAAAGGGTATGCACAGTTTAATAGCCCTTTGAGCATAGTTCCAGATTACTCTCCAGAATGATTGGATGCATTCACAATTCCACTAACAATGTATCAGCATCCCAGTTTTCTCACATCCCCTCCAACATTCGTCATTATCTTTTTCCTGTCAATTTAGCCAATCTGAGAGGTATGTAGTTATGATGTTCTGTTTCTCTAAATTGTAATAATTTTCTGGGAGCAGATTTCTTGGAGAGCTTCTGGAGGCAGCCTTAGTTTCAGTTCAGTTCAATAATCCCCAAATGTGGCCAGGAATTAAAGTGCTTTACTGTCTCTTTCCAAATCTTATCTCCAGATCCTTTATTTTCTCCTTCAAGTCTTGTCTCCTTCACTTGGGGCTTGGCTAGCTTTCTGTAGAGGCCTTCCTCTCTCCTTGATTCCCCGAGAGCTCTTGTCCAAATGTCTCCAGTCAGTTTCAGCCTCTGGTCTTTCCAAATGTCTCCAGCCAGCACCACGGTGGAATTTCGAATGACTCCTGACTCTGAATCTCCTAGAGTGTGGGAATCAGACTCTGCTTCCTAGAGTGGGCTTGTGGGAGCTCCTTAAAAGTATGCTCTCTTAAAGGTGTGAATCTCCTGGAATTCTAGTAAATACATTACTGAACTAGAGAATTGTTAAGTACCATGCTAAATTAGATAATTTATATCCATTCCAGTGACTTAGCACCTTGTAAGAATCCTAACATGTAGTGGTACCCCAGAGTTGTCTTAATTTGTGTTTCTCTGATCAATAGTGATTTAGAGCATTTTTTTCATATAACTATAAATGGTTTTAATTTCTTCATCTGAAAATTGTCTGTACATATCCTTTGACCATTTATCAATTGGAGAATGGCTTGAATT